>NC_045430.1:137829502-138132134 GCF_902635505.1 Sarcophilus harrisii | reverse complement strand
TGGAGATTTTGGATATAGTAGCTTTGACTTTGTTATCTTATGAATTTGTGTTTTGATTGTTCTTGTCAGCATAGTAACTTTCTATAGTCAGAAATTTTTTTTCTATTGTTTTCTACTTTCCGCAGCCTGTGACATGATTTTTAACTCTGTTAATGTAGGGTTCTGCTTCTGGAGCCAGGGTACATCATCACAAGCTTCAGGGTTTTTATGCAGCTGTTTTCAAAGATACTTCTAGGAACCTGTAAGTTTTAAGTTCTTCCAAGTTGGTGTGACCTAAGGAGAGGTGGATTTACTATTTTTTTTCTGGCCTGTGCTCTGGTCTGTGAGCGACCACTTTTTTCTCCTCTGGAGACCACTTTTTTCTCCTCTGGAACTATGGGAAGGTCCCTGTTCCTCTATGGCTGTAAGTTCTGGTGTGCTAGTACTCCTCCTTGTGCTGGGACTGCCACTCAGGTCTATGACTAAGATCCAAGCATGGGCAAAGCCACAGATTTCTGCTTCAGTACTAGCAAAGAGACCCCCATAATCTCCATCTGAACAGTTGTTCTACACCCTTACCATCTGTGAACTGACAGTTTTTGAAGCCATAGACTGCCAGTGCTGATTCAATGACTTCCAAAGCCTGTTCCTAGTTTGCTGGTGCTGAGGCTATGCTTTTGAAGCCTGTGCCTTCTGTGCTCAACTCTCACCCAGGTTGTTTCAGTGCATCTTTTTGTAGGTTCTGTTGCTCTAGAATGTGGTGAGTCATTAAAGCTACTTGGAGGAGTTTTGGGGAGAACTCAGTTTAATTTCTTCTTTTACTTCACCATCTTGGTTCCATCTCACTTTCTTACATCTTGCTTGCACAGATACAACAAAGTATTTTAAATGCTCAAAGTATGTGAGGTGTTCATCTGTAATTCTTCACTGGAGAGATGTGACTATCTGACATTTTTCTTTCCGGCTATACAGTCACTTGATAATATTTTATTGACACTTCACATGCAAAATTTTTTGGTAATGTGCTATAATATATGACTGTACCTCTACAGGAGCCTCTGGATTGTATTTTAGGTGTCCTGTAGCTTTAACTCTCCATAAATGGTGATATTCATGCTTTACAGCTTTGTAGCATCACCATAAAAATATTAATTTTTAAAAGGTATGTTTCAGGAAGAAACTTCAGCTCCTTAAATACACTGCTTTTATTCTAGACCTGATTGTCTAGTCACAGAGTCTACATAAACATATGCATATGTGTCTATGCATACATATGTGCATTTATGTTTATTAGCATATATAATAAAATAATATGGAGAGCTCATTATCTCAGTATATATATACTGAGATAATGAGCTCTCCATCCAACTTTATATAATCATCTTGAAAATAGAAATCTTTCATTGATTTGTTTTTTCCTCTGTATGTAATTAGTTTGAATTCTTTTGAATGATCATGGATTTCATTTAGAAGTCTTTGTGTTATTCTTGGATTTACAATCAGTATGGTGTTGTCCACAAATAAAAATCCCTGCATGATCTCACTAGGGAATTCTTGCTTTATTAGGACTCTGAGTTGGGCAGCCTCTGTGGGAATGACAAGAACCTTTAGCAAGAATATGATTATTTTTATGTCTCTCATGGTACTATAATCAGAGAGTTGTTATAAAAATATTTTGTTGTTGTGCTCTTTAAGAAATAGTGTATAATTATATAATTGTAGTTTTCTCCATTAATAACCTTAAATTTTTCTTTCCTGGAATGGGTAAATACTTTTCTTGCAATTCATAATCATTAGAAAGAATGCTTTTTTGGTTTTATTTTTTGTTTTGCTTTTAAACAACCTATGACCTTCTACACACACACACACACACACACACACACACACACATATTTTAATAAAGCTTAAATGATTTATTTTGCATTCATGAATAGATAGACCCCAGAGTGCTACTAGAATATGCCATTATGCCCTTTGTTTCTACTCTTCTGCCTCTTTAGGAAGCCTGCTTCTCCTGAGATCTCTACATATTATTTTTATTTAGTCACTGAATCAAAATGAAGGCTATTTCCTCCATCTTACCTATAGAGTAGTTTGATGAAAAACAGACTTTGGCCCTCCTTATTTTCCATTACCAGACAATATTCCCAAGTAAAAATTTATGGGGAGGGGAGTTTTCTGTCTATCTGTCTGTCTCTTCACAACTAATACCTACTTAATATGCATGTGCACATGTATAAATTCTATATATATGTATGTATGTATATATATTTAAATTTATGTTTGTATTTACATAAATATTTTTTTATCTATTTATGTCTATATAAACATGCATTCTTAGACAGGGGAAAATGTGACATATCATACTTAATAGTTTGGGATTTTTCTTTAAACAGACTATAAAATTGAGATAATTTTCAATACTTAAAGAAGTAGTTAGAAGTCATAGGCTAAAGGAATACATTCTGAGATATTTGTATTGTAAAAAAAAAAAGAAATATGAGGAATAATGCTATTGTTTAACAAAGACCAACACAGATGTAGATTATGATACATTCATATGACTATCATGGATCCTAAATGATTATTATGGATCAGTACATAACTTGTTCTATTAAAGCTCTTAAGACAATGATTTATTTTGTATTACTTTCATTTTGGACACTATCATTTTCTCTGTTTTTTTTTTTTTTTTTTTTTTTGGTTTTATTGCTATAGGTCTTATAGATACAATAGTGGAAAGTAAATAAGAGCATTTTAAATACTTTATTGGATTTATTATTTCATCCATGTCACTACTCCTCATTCTGGTATAAATCCCAACTTTTCCACATTTCCACATACTGTGAAATTGTTGTCCATGCCCTCTAATGGATCCTACATAGAAAATTAATCCAATATGCTGAGTGACTTTTAACTTTAGTGAATTGCAATGCAATACTTATCCTATCCAATTGTTATCCCTCGTTTAAATAAAGGATGAGACTTTTGATCTATAAAGAATGTTAGTGACCACCTGGTTAGTGGTCAAACCTGTCATTTTATATTCTCACTATATAATTGGCTTACGTTTTTTCTGATAATAGTTTTCATAGCATCTTTTATATTTCAGTCATCACTGTCAATATTCAGTAACCTATTTATGCCTACCATGATGATCCAGAAATATCTCCACAAAAGAAACATGTTATTTCTTTTTTCTTTAAATATAGTCATTTGTTACAAATTACAATGTAATTGTTGGTGGAGTCGTGAAGTGATTCAACTTTTCTGGAGAGCAAGTTGGAATTGTGCCCAAAGAGCTATTAAACTGTGCATACCTTTTGACCCAGCAGTATTTCTACGGAACTTGTATCTCAAAGAGATCATAAAGGAAGGAAAGTGACCCATAACTGGAAAAATGTTTGTAATGGGAAGAAATTGGAAACTGAATAGATGCCCATCAGTTGGAGAATGACTGAATAAGTTGAGTACAAATGTTATGAAACATAATTGTTCTATAAAAAACGATTAACAGGGTAATCTCAGAGATGTCTGGAGAGACTTACATGAACTGATGCAGAACCAGAAGATTATACACAACAAGAAGATTATATGACAATCAGTTCTGATGGATGTGACTCTTCAACAATGAGATAATTCAAGCCTATTCCAATGATCTTGTGATAAAGACCATCTGCACCCAGAAAGAGGACTGTGGGAATTGAGTGTGAATCACAGCATAGTATTTTCACTCTTTTTGTTGTTGTGTACTTGTATTTTTTTCCCTTTCTCATCTTTTTCTTTTTGATCTGATTTTTCTTGTGCAGCATGATATTTGTGGAAAGATTTATAGACAAATTGCCGTGTTTAACATAATTGGATTAGTTGCCATCTAGGGAAGAGGGTGGGGGAGAAGGAGAGAAAAAAAATTAGAACACAAAATGTTCTAAGGGTAAATGTTGAAAATTATCCATGTATATATTTTGAAAATGAAAAACTTTAATTAAAACTAATAAAATAAAAATAAAATATAGTCAATTCCATTTTGTGATGTTATTTGGTGTTTGTTATATGTTGAGACTTCACTTAAAGAAAATAGTCATGATAAAATACATGACTTCTGTGTAGTCTAATCTCTTTGTTCACTTTAATTTCAGAGTTTAAAATTTAATTTCATAATCTAAAACCAGATTTAATCAATTAGTCAACAAGCATTTATTTAGCACTAACTTCATGTTAAGAACTTAGTAGAAAGGAATAATATAAAATAATAATGACATGGAACAAAGAAAAAAATTAGAAGCATTAGCCTTGAGTTCCCCTTCACCCAAATGATATACTGTAAGTTCTGTAGGATAAATGTTGAATAAAAAAATAAAACATAAATCTTAAGCTTTCTAGAACATTAATTTACTGACACCAAGCATGTCCAGCTATATTGTATAAGAGGATCTTAAGTTTGTCCTTTTATGAAATAGATATATCTATCTATCATCTATCTATGGTACATATATATATATATATATGTACATCTAAAATATAGACATAGATATATAGAAATAGAAATATATCAATAAATATTGAACAATTTCACAAACATTATATTGATTGACCATATTCTGTTAAGGGACAGGTAAATTCTCTGAGAGCCTCCACAGCTGTGGATCATAACACCTGAAGGAGTTGCAGGGCAGCCTTTGCTGACACAGATGTTGAAGACTGGGAATGATATAAATTGGAGGCAGAGGGAAGAGGAGAGAGGTCAGACAATGCAACTGTCTCTCAGTCAGAGAGGTCAGAGAACAGCAACTGCCTCTGTCTCCTTTTATCATCCTTTCACAAGAGGAGATCCATTCTGGATTGGATCTCCAGCAGCCACTGTCAGGTGGTTCCAACATCTCTGCTATGCATTCCAATAATATTCAACTGAATCTACATATTATTCCCTATTTGAGCCAACAATGATGAGAGCAAGGTTCAAATGATACCCATCACCAACCCTTTAATCTACCCCTACACTGTAATTGACCTTTTGCACTTCATGTGAAATAATTTACGCCATTCTACTTCTCTCTTCCTTCTGTACCCAGTGTACTCCTCTTTGTTGTCTCCTAAATGTTTTATGTTATTTCCTCAAATTTACTTTATACCCATATTCTCTGTCTATATACATTCCTTCTAGCTGTTCTATTAGTGATACAGTTTTTATGAATAACAAGTATACTTTTCCCTTGCAGGTATATAAGCTCCAGTAAATCCCTTATATTTTCTTTTGCCTTTATAAAAATCTTTTTATCCTTCTCTTGCATTTTGGTATTAGAGATCAAAATTTTTATTCAATTCTGTTCTCCTTATGAAAGCTTGAAATCCTTCTATTTCTTCTTCCTTCTAAATCTTTATAATGATTTTCTCCTTGATGTATTGTCTTTAATTATGCTGGGTGATTCTTGGTTGTAGTCCTAGACTCCTTTGCTGTAATATTTTGCTAGACTCCTATTGCTAGACTTTGCTAGACTCCTATTCTGTAATATTTTGTTCCAAGATCTCTCTTTTTTTAATGATGCATCTGCTAAGTTCTGTGGAATATAGATTGTGGCTCCCTGATGTTTGAATTGTTTTTTTTTCTGGCCACTTGAAGTATTTTTCTTTGACCTAATAATTCTTAAACTTGGTTATAATATTTCTTGGAGGTTCTATTTGGGGATCTCTTTCCTGAGGTGACTGGTGGATTCTTTCAATGCCTATTTAGCTCTCTCACACCAGGGCATTAGGACAGGTTTCATTAATAATATCTTGAAAGTCAAGAAATTCTTCTTGATTCTGGGCTTTTGATTATGGTCTTTCATATAGTTCAATGATTCTGTTATTGTCTCTCCTGGATCTATTTTCCAGGGCAGTTGTTTTACCTATGATTTATTTTCCATTTTTTTCCCATTCTTTTGAACTAGTCTGTTTGACTCTTAATGCCTCACAGATTTATTAACTTCCACTTGCCTAATTCTAACTTTAAGGGGTTGTTTTTCTCAATTAGCTTTTCTATTTTCTTTTCTAGTTGACCAATTCTACTTTTTAGGAAATTGTTTTCTTCAGTAGATTTTTGTATCTCCTTTTCCATCTGGCCAATTATTTTTTCTAAGCTATTCACTCTTTTTTCATAATTCTTCTACATCACTCTCATTTCTTTTCCCAGTTTTCCTACCCCTCTTACATGATTTTAAGCTCCTTGGAGCTCCTTCATGTGTTCTTCCTAGGCTTAAGACCACTTCCTGTTTTTCTTTTGGGTTGTATTTTGATCTTCCCTGTCACCATAATAACTTTCCATGGTCAGATTTTTTTTGTTTGTTTGTTTGTTTGTTGTTCATCTTTTTCTTTTTTTTTTTTGCCTTTTCCTCATCTTTTAAATTTGAGCTTTCCTCTGGGGTGGAAAGGATACTGTCTGACTTCTTGAGCATGAATGATGTTTACTGGTGCTGCACTGATGTCACCCTGAGTCCTACAGGAGACCCCTACGTCTGATCCTATGCTAAGCTTTGCTGAGGGATTGGGAGGTGGAGGGTGGAGTGTCTGACACTGGTGGAGGGCTATAGGGTTGCATTTTACCTGTTGATGAATTGATGTTCTAGTGGAGGTATTTGAGATGTGCTAAGACAGGGGAGAAGTTATTTCTGTGTTTTTTGAGAAACACCGAAGCACTTGGCATTCTGGTTTCTGGTTACTACCTATTTGCTTAGGCACCTGGAGGGTTAACATTTGCCTGTTTGTCTGGGGATATGCTGAAGCACATGCTGGTTCTCAGAGATGGAGTCTGTCCAGTCCTGGCAATGGTGAGGCACATGAAGAGTTCTGGTATTGCTCTATCACACTAAGACTCAGAATCTTCTGCTTATTTGATGAGCTATCTATTCACTTTTAGCAAAGGAATCATAAACCCTGAGTTCCTCAGAATCTATTATTAATTTAGAAAGTATAGAAAGAATGCATACAGTAGGTTTCTTGCAAAGCTACCATCTATCTTTCCTTTTTTGTCCTTCCTATTTTGCAATGGAGTTAATATCAGGGAACATTGTTATGTTTTAAACCAAGCTTATAGTCACTGTCTAACAAAACAGAGGATTTAATTAACATATGTCTTAAGACATATCCTAGTCTTACACATTTATGTAACACTCTTAAAAACTGCAAGGTAACAATCCTTATTTTTCACTCTTCATTAAAATCTATGAAGAAGTAGTTTCATGTTAAGATATAGAAGTTACGGTGTAAAAAAAAGTTTGTTCTGTTATCTCACAGCAGAGATTTTTAACATGTTTTGGTGAGTGTTATAGATTCCTATAGAGTCTACAGAGCCTTTCCAGAATAATCTTTTTAAATATATAAAATAAAATACATATGACTACATGGGAAACAATTATATGCAATACAGTTACCAAAACATGGAAAAAAAAACAATTCATAAACTATAGGTCAATAATTCCCTGTTCCAAAGTCTTATGCTCTTCCTAGTATTGTTTGGGACAATTTTGCAACTTTGGGACTGGATGGAATGCTAGCAGGGTGACATACATTTTAAAGTGTCAAAATCAAATAGAAACAGAACCTGTGCAAAAGATCCCTGCTGGCCACATAATAAGTTAGTTTTAAAAGGTAGTATTATCTGTATTTTTGCTTAATATTTTCCAATTAGATTTTAATTTGGCTTGTCTGTTGTCATCCACAGGCTGAGTGTTTAATATCTCTAAAATAGAGGACTATTGATCTATTGATAATTACTCTTTGGGAATGCATATTTATCCAGTTCTCAAACTAAGTCCCATATGCACAAGCATAGTGTGAGAGTCTTTGCCAAATGCCTTGCTGAGGTTTAGATATAGTGTGTATAGAGCATTCTCCTCATCTTGTGGTCTATATATCCAGTGAAGGGCAAAAAGTGAGTTTAGTCTGCTGTGACCTATTCTTGATGAAACTTTTATTGTTTTTATTGATCATCACTTGCCTTTCTTACTGCATAGAAACTATCACCATAATAACGTGTTTAGAATTTTCCTAGGTAAACAAGCTTGACTATCTTATCAATTGTTTTCTGAATCCATACACTTCTCTTTTTTGGACAATCAGAATATTTACCCTTTTTTAGACCTATGACATCTTTTCTGTTCTTGTAATTATCACTAACATTTATTTAACAATAATATCTGCCAACTTTTCACTCTCCAGAATGAAGATGACAACATAAAATAACTGTGGCCTAGAAGATTAAATGATTAAATTCTGTAGAGTTAACATGTGACAGACAGGATTCAAGAGATTCTGGATCAAAATCCAGTTCTCTTTTTAATTTTGTCATGTTGTTCTTTCCTTCCCTCTCCCAAATAATTTTAGCTAATGAGATAGAGCAGCTATTGAAAGTTTTAATAAATTTTCTAGGAGACTCTTTGAAGAAATAACTTGTTTTTTAGGGGGAGGAGTTTGGTAATATTTTACCTAGATGCAGTTTAGCACTCATTAATTTGAAAACTAGAAATGTAACTTTTGCTTAAAGGGAATAATATATAAATGTGGCTATGTCTCATATCCCATAGCATGAAATTTAGTTTATTTTATTGCAGTGTAAGACAATTTGGTTCAGGAGCCCTTCATAACCTCCCCTTAAATGGAATGACTGGAAATGATTTTGCCTTATTTACTCCTGTCTTCTGCTGGGATAGATCCAAGTCAGAATCTTCTCTGGAGATTCCTTCTTATATTCTCACTCCTTTCTTTTGTTTAAGAGGAAAGAGAAAACCCAAATTCCCTTGTGCAAGATAAACTGGTAATAAAAAAAAGACAATCTTGTGAGTTTTTAACCCATATTAAGGAGTCAAATTCATTGTGTCTTCTTTTCTCTGTAAGGTTAGCTTGCTTAAAAATAAAGATTATTAATAAAGATAATAAAAACTTAAAAGCTCTGATGGATCCAGAATGGTCAGACTGGAATCAATAAGTTCCAGACAGTAAAATTCTATAGATATTATCAACTGGCTTTCTTCCTTAACCATACCATTTATCACAAAAACAATAATTGAGGATATGTTTTAAGAATATTCTTTTCAACAGAAAAATAAAACATTAAGGAAATTTGAAAGAGCAGGGAAACACTTGATAGAAAGTAATGCTTTATTATATGTAAATGTGATAAAAGACAGAAGCAGAGAAGAATAAATTCTCCATTGCTCTAGCAGAGTCTTGAGATATTTATTCAGATTCTCTTACAATGATTAGATTATTGATCTAGGGCAGAAGTATTAAATACAGGATCCACAAGCTGCATATAGCCCACAACAATGGCCTAAGGGCCTGAATCAGATTAAAATTAGGAAATATTTAAGAAAATAAAAATTTAATAAAACAAATAACGTTTATGTTTGGTTGTCTAAATCTACACCTAGCTCTCAGCCATTCTTAAGCATGGAATAATATCCCTGTTTCTATTTCATTTTGATATCACTGATCTAGGGGTAAAAAATAGTTCCAAGCACTTTACCACATTATACACTGAATTTTTCAATATTACTCTGTAGAGGTTGCTTGCTTTTGCTGCCCCTATTCTGTCCTTCATCTTGCTTATAGACTAGTTAAAATGATTTCTGAGTTGGCATAATTTTTACCACTCTAAGAGGCATATTTTTATATCCTCCTAGACTGAAAGTCTACTGAAACCAAATTCTTTAGAAAAAAAAATTCTCATATAAGGTAATTAATCCCAAAATTTTGGAGTGACTGTTATAAAGGGTATAAAGGTAATTGTTATATTATTATAAAGGTGTGGAAAATTGCTACTTCTGGTGCCACTTAAGTTCCTTAACTTTTATGTATGTTCTTTGAAAAAAAGCCAGTCAATAAATGGTATAATGTATTTAGAATATTTGCTTTAAAACGTTTGCAATCATATGTCTACTGAAAGGAACATGAAAAATAGAGATTCTTAAATTATGTAGATGTTAACTTCAGGACAAAAATCTCATCCAGATATTTGTTTATTGAAAGTGACTCTATATTCTATCCTCAGTGATATTTTTTAAAGGGACATAACTTTTGTGAATAGTAAATCCAAACTACAAAGATCCCGACGTCATTATTGGAAATCATTTTCCTAAACAGACACAAAATACTCTTGAGTTTTCTATGACACCAAAATAATGTCCAGTGTAATAAGAAGCTGGGTATTGCTCAAATAATATTACATATAATCTCAGAAGAAAACAATCTAGAGGATTCAAAATTCCTACTATGATTTGAGTATTTAAGGTGTTGACATCCCCAATTAATCGGTTCCCTTAAGCATAGTGTAACATTAATCACCTAGCATATACAAAGCATTGAGCTAGATATTGTAGTGCAAAAAGAAAATGGTGTTCTCCCTCAACAAACTTATATTCTTTTCTGGTAATGCAAGACGTAATGAAATAAGTGTGAAGTGATGTGAGAAAGTAGATAGTATTCACATTCTGGTATCAAGGAACAATCAGGAAAGATTTTATGGAGATTACAGCATCTAAGATTAATATTGAAGAAAAGAAGAAAAGGATATAGAAAAGAGGTGTCGAAGAGGGAATATATTTTAGGCATGAGAGAAAACTTTTGTTAATTAATAGTCAATAGAAATATAGTATCCAATTCAAATAGTAAGTTTACTTTGGCTATTGCATAGGATTTGAAATAATTGAAATAACGTAAAATGAGGTTGTAAAGGAAAATAGATTTTAATTTATTCATTAATATAAGCATTCACTCAAATATTTGCTGAACACTCTACTTTTTACCATGTTAAGGGTTAGAAAAGATATGAAGAAATATATCATATAATTATAACCTTGAGGGGAATACTTGATTTTTTTTTTCATATTATATTAATTGGGCACAAAGTGGTGTATGGCTACAAAACTAGGGCTTGAAAAGGACACATGATGAAAAATGCTACCGACCTCCTGAGAGAGAATTTCTGAACTCTGAATGCAAACTGAAGTATACTTTTTTACTTTATTTTTATTGTTTTATTTGTTTTCTTTTGAAACATGGCTTATATAGAAATACGTTTTGCATGACTTCATATGTACAATTGATATTAAATAGTTTACCTTCATAAAAGAGGGAGAATGAGTGGGAGTGAAGGGGAGATTTGGAATTCAAATTTTTTAAATGTTTATAAAAATTGTTTTACATGTAATTGGGAAATTAAAATTAAATAAATAAATTAAAAAGACATGTCACTTATCAATCCAAATCATAGTTCTGTTTATATAATAAGACTAATTCAATTTGTTCAGTGTCCAGTGTTAGTCTGCAGAACTTATAGTATTTGTTCAGTTCAGTCACATCAATGAAATTTATTTGACCACTAACAAGGATAGATCCCAGCAGATTAAGAATGGGGTTGAATCAAAAAATATATTATATATAATCAGGGTTCTGGTCAAAGAAGACAAATGGTGAAAGCAACTAATTGTGAGGGCAAATTTCAGGTTGTAGTCCATTAAAAAAGGTATTGTCAGTTAAGGAATATTTTATTAAGTACCCACTATGTCTCTGATACTATGGTAAACAGTTGGTATGCAAAGAAAGGAAAAAAGACAATTCCCTACCCTCAAGGAAATCTCAATCTGGGGAACAAAACATGAAAACAACTGTACAGAAACAGGCTATACAATATTAATAAGAATTGCACAAGCAGGATGAGAAGCTACAGAAAAGAAGTTGAATTATCATTCTGATATATTCAAAATTTGAGAATTCGATTGTGTACTAATTATTATTGTTCCTATTGTTTCTTTTCTACTGATGGGTTGTAGCTACAATCATGGTAGTCCTGGTAACCAGCTTTCAAAGAACTACTTAAAAAGAGAAGAATCTTCCATAAGGGAACTTTATAACTAAATAAATGGTATAAGAGATAGAGCATTGGCATTTGAGTCAGGAAAATCTGATTTAAATTTTTTCTTCAGAAATGTACTAGCTATGAGTCCAGAAAAGTCAATTAACCTTGTTCAAACAGTTTCCTTTGTTTGTACAATGAGCATTAAAATTGCTGGATATGTGTTAGGATCAAATGATATAATGTATGCAAAGGACTTTGGAAACCTTAAAGCAGTATCAAACTGTTAGCTTTTATTATTTTTATATCCTCTTAGAAATAATAGAACATATGTAGAAATGAATAGAACTCCTGGAGGTTAAGCATCAATGGCTTAAAGAAACATGCTACATTATTGTGGCTAAAGAAATTGCATATTTCAAGGACTTAGAAACTCCTCAAATAGACTCAAAATATTCTTACTTGAAGATAATTTAAGGACAATTCTATTTCTCCTGACTGGAGTGCACCTAAACATAACTTCTACTTCTAGTCTTTTCTCCTATGTGTACCCACTTGAATATGGGTAAAAGTGCTTTGAACATTTCAGGGGAAAGTTTTGTATTGTGTTATCCATCACTTATAGGATACTATTTGTAATATTATTGTTATTATTCAGATTTTCCACTGAACTTTGATAAATTTATTTAAAATATGTTGGACTCAAATTGCTGGATTAGATTTACAAGTGGCAATTGATAAAATTAATATGACCTTTTCAAGGCTGAAGACACTGAGTTGCAGAAAGATGCATGATTTATCCAAAATCAGATTATAAATTAAGAGCACAGTTGGAATTCTTAATTCAATTGCTGTGTTTTCAACTCCTTGATTAGATACTTAACATCTTTTCGAATTACTGCTGAAATGCATCTTGTGAGTATTAGGATATAACCATGATTTTACACACACACACACACACACACACACACACACACAGACATACTCTCTTGTATAATACATGTATATGTATGTATAATATATATACAGACATTTATACATATTTATTTACCTGTTTAATTTATTTATTGCAGACACATGCCCAAAGTCTAATTTTATTTGAAAGAGATAATAATCTGGTCCTTCTGTTTGTAATTTTTGGAGATATGCTTATGCTATTTCCATTTGTTTTCGTGGTTACTTTGAAAAATGCTGTATTCAACTATATATATGTACACAAACATTGAGAAATGTAAACATTTATGCACAATCAATGCTTGTTAGTTGACGCAAAAGTAAACTCGACTAAAAAAAGAATGAAGAAAGATTCTAAGATAATTTAGATATTTTTATGGAACATTTATTGACTAGATGAAATCAAATGAGATAATACATATGCAACACTTTACAAAGCTTAAAAGGCTACATTGGATAAAGTTCTGGACTTAAGAGTCAAGAAGAATCAAATCCAGCCTCTAAAACTTACTAGATATGTGATCCTGAGCAAGTCCATAAACTCTATTTGCCTTAGTTTTTCATATATCAAATGAGGATTAAAAATAGCATACACCTCTCAGAATTATTATGAGGAACAAATTAAATAACAATTGTAAAATGCTAACCATAGTCCCTGGCACATAATAAGCACCACATAAACATCAGTTATATATGTTACCTATTCTTATTGTTAAAATTATAAAAATAAACAAATTTTTGTAATATAATTAGGTTCTGCTATTTGCTACCTTTGTGACCCGAGCTGTTATTTTACCTTTTTTGGACTCAGTTTCTTCTACTATAAAATGAGAGGGTTAGATATCATGACATTTCAGGTCTAAATCTGTGAATTTCATATTCCATAATTGAATAATAAAGTAAAACCCTTTCTTTGTATTTTGTTCTAACATTTTAACACTTAGTTATGTTTATTCTTCACCTCTTTTGTAGTTTTATCAAAAGATAAAATCTGGGAAGAACTGAAATAGCAATTTCTCACTTACCTATGTTGTCTTTTGTTTAACAAAATATATAGCATTCAATAATATACAATTATAAATTATACATAATGATATATAATATAATATGTATTATTAACATGATATATAATTGTGCATTATTAATATGTAATAAGGGGAAATCCCAATAATTCAAGTAAAAGTTTTGTGAAATTTGAAAAATTAATTTAAATTCTAAAATCTATATTAAAATTATAGCCTAATGCATATTATTAGTTTCAATTGCTTTTGGAAATATTTGTTCGGGGTCAAGGGAAAAATATAAAATAAACTGAAAAGTGATGCTGGGAAAATACTACTAGTTTTAAAAAATGGATGCTATTTAGGATTTTAAATCCCATAAATTGAAACTTTACTCTGTGAGGATGTGAATGATAATTTCAAGTGGAAAGGGAGAAAGCAAATTGGCATTTATATAGTGTTGTTATATGGGGGTCACCTTCCAGTGGCTGCTGGAGATCTAACTCAGACCTGTAGGATGGATATCTTTATGTGAGAGATTGATGGTGCTACAAGGAAACTGAGAGGCAGTTGCTGTCCTCTGGCCTCTCCACTGAGAGGCTGTTGTGTTGTCTGACCTCTCTCCTCTTCCCTCTTGCCTCCAATTTATTTCATTCCCAATGCACAAGGAACATCTGTGTTAGTAAAGGCTGCTGTGCAACTCCTTCAAGTGTTATGATTCACAGCTGTGGAGGCTCTCGGGGAATTGACCTGCCCCTTCATTTAGGCATGGTCCTTAACAATTCCCTGTTCTTTTATTTTATAGGAGTGTGATTTTCACACACACACACACACACACACACACACACACACACACCACACACACAACCTGGTCAGTAAGTTTGTGCCTTAGCTGTTATCTAAGTCCACTTGCTAAGATATCTGAGTCTGCATGCTAGGGAGTGCAAAAACACTATAGCAGGTGTTGAAGCTTGTGAGATGTCACCCAGGCAAACTCTGAAACAGAGGACTATTGTAATTTCCAGGCTAGCTTTCTGGAGGTCCTCCAGATGGGCCTTGGTCTCAGCAAGGTAGTCAACATGAGGATAGACAGGAATAGAGTCTAAAGCCTTTATTGTCTCCTTCACAGTCTGTGTCTGTCCCAGTCTGACCCAGTCTTGATCTTAGTAGAAGAGTGCAGGAGGCAGGAGAGCTACCAGGAGGATGGTCAAAGATGGAATGTCTCATTTCCAGTCCTCTCAGCCCTTAAATATCCTATTACAATTACATCATTACAGCATACTGAATATGTGTGAACTAGAGAACCATTATATCACCATACTAAGTACTAAGTATATAGGTGAACCAGAAAACCATCATCTCATCAATTCTACTGAGTTAACACCTTATTGTAAGTATCCTTGTTTCAAGTATACTTCTTCAGATTATAGTCAGAATAAGCATTTAAGTCTCTCATCAGTCTCCTGGCTCCGCCCTTTGATGTATTGGCCATTTAATTACCCTGACTAAAAAAGTCTTACTGGGTTTCTTCTCCCTTTCCTTCCCTGCGGGTTACTGAAGGAACCCTTTTGGGAGTATCCTACTTATGAAAAGTTCTCGGGCATTACTGCTTTTTTGTTTCTTGTGTTTCTTGTGATTTTGTGTCCCATATTCGGGCGCCAATATAGTACCTACTCTGTGTCTAATATTACTTCATTTAAGCCTCACAACAAGTAGTTGCTGTTATTATTCCTCTTTTACAGTTTAAAAACTGAGGTAAATATGTTATATCACTTACCTAGGCACAAGGTGGTCAGAAAAAGTGATACAAGAACACTCCTAACATTTTTCTTAAGAACTTTAGACTTAATGGCATGACATGGGAGACAGTAGCACAGGAGCACCCAACATGGCTTGCCTTCTTCAGAGAAGGAACAATGCTCTTTGAGCAAAGAAGAATTGAATTAGCTCAGAAGAAATATGAGATGTGCAAAGTTAAAGAGTTCACCCCAAATGTTCATAGGGACTATTTGTGCCCAACTCGTGGCAGAGCATTCCAAGCTCTTCTGGGTCTGTTCAGCGCAATAGGACACACTTTAACTCAACTTTAACATAATGATGTCATTTTGGTCTCCTTCAGGAATGATGGACAACAATCAACCAACTAACCAAGCAACCAAGGTTACATAGCTAGTAAATGTTTGTGGCCAGATTTGAACCAAGGTCTTTCTGGCTTCAAACGTGGTGCTCTACCCAAAGTGCCATATACCTGCCTCTAGTCAATAAAGTGTACAACAAGAAAATATTCAGATTTAATTTTAATTTTAATCTGTTTTTTTTGGTAACAAATCTTGCTTCTATATTCTATACAATAAGTTTATATTACTGAATTGACACTGTTAATTAAATTTTTAGCATGCATTTATCACTACATGTATACTTTTGTGCCAAATTAGTCACATATTCAACAACTATTTATTAAACTTATACCATATGTTGGGTACACCCCTGAGATTCAAAGGAAGTCAATATCATGTATACAGGGAGGTCACATTCTAAAGAGTGAACCTGAAGTTTATAGAAAGTAGGAAGAAATAGGAAGTTACCATTAAAAATTTTTTTAAAAAACCAACTAAACTAAACCATTTAGCTCTTTATTTCAAGAAAATCATGAGTCAAAAATACAAAACTTACCCATTTGCTTTACCTTATTCTGACAAAAATTGTAGTTTTAGAGAAAGAAAAGGAAGACTGAACCATAAGTCAGGATAGTACAAGAAGTTAGCAAATGTAAAATCTCTCTCAGTATGATTTCATTATTTTCTTTCTTATTTTGCTTTGTTTAGATTGTGCACAATATTTGTTTTAGGAATTCTAAGACCACCAAATTTATTCACAGGCAAATATACACATAAAAGGCATTCCAATGCAAAATACAATATATTCAAAAATAGAAAATTTTATCAATGGAATAGAAAGTCAATTTTTGTTTTTTTTATATATTTTTATTAGAAATAGTTATTCTTGGTCAAAAGCTCCCCCTGAGTTTTTGACAAGTTCATGACTTTATTATCAATGGTATATTTTGTCATTTTCTTAATACTGAAACACCTGCATTCCCATTTTATATCCAACTTGGTTATAGTATAGTGAGGAGAAAGAGTTGAATAGGGGAAGTCAATTAGACTTTTGCAATGGGCCATGTAAACAGTGTTGAGGGCCTGATCTAACATTTGGTCATGTACGTATAGAGAAGGGGATTGAAAGGAGAGATGTTGTCAAGGTTCAATAACCAAGCTTGGGAGAGAGAAATGTGGAAAAGTAATCAATGTAAGGTGACTCTAAGGTTGCAAATCTGGATCACTAGAGGAAAAATGCTAGTAGCCTTAACTAAAATAGGGAAGATTCAAAGAGGAGTGGGGTTGAGGTTAAAAATAAAGAGCTCTGTTTTAAAAATGTTTAGTTTGAGATGATAATAGTACATCAGATTTGAAATGTCTAGTACACAGCATGATATGATATGTATATTATGGGACTTGTCTTTTTTGCTTGGTAGTATCTGACAGTTTTGCTTTTTTTGAATAGTTTTCAATTCTTACTGATCAGATTACCATGATTTTTCCAGTCACTTAGGTTTGCAGCCACCACAACATCCTTCAATTCTTACTTTTATTAACATCAAAACCTATTCAGTTGCCAATTTTTATTTCCACAACATTTCACAACATTTCTTCTTTTCTCCAATGATATGGTCACTTAGCTTAACCTATTGCCACCTTTGGCCTACACCATTGCATGTGCCTTTTAATTGGTCTTCCTGTCATATCTTTCCCAACTCCAATACATTTTCCACATCATTTTTAAAGTGCTTTTCATAATGGAAAAGTCTGATCATGATCCCCATGCTCTCTTCTCTCTCAAATTCCAGTGGCTTTCCGTTATTCTTAGGATCATATGTAAATTCCTCTCTTTGGCTTTTAAAATTTCTACAAAATGGTATCTTTGTATTTTTTTAAAGTATTTTAAACAATATTTCCTTCTATACACTAAATGATATAGTCATTATAGTCAGGCCCACTTTTTCTTACAATAAATTCTCCATTTTTTTATATCTCTGATTCTTTGCCTGGTGGTGCCCAATGCCCAAAATGTTCTCCCTTCTCATTTCATATAGTTTATGATTTTCTTCAAGATTCATATTAAGTACTATTATTTAAAAGAGGCATTTATTGATCCTTCAAGCTTCCAGTGTCTTTTTATCTAAAATTTTCTTTCTATTTGGCATATTTCTTGTATATCCATGGATATATATATATGCATATATGTATGTATATATAAATATATATTTATACCCACACATACAAATATAATCCTTGTATTATTTATATAAATGCTGCTTCCCTTGGTAGAATGTAAGCTCCTTGAAAGCAAAGATAGTTTCACTTTTTTCTTTGCATTTTCCTGGCTTAGCACAATTCCTGGGATGTATCAAACATCAGAAGAGATATTTGGGCTATTTCTTAAAGCAGATATTTTATGGGATATAGTTCTGATTATTTTCCAATCTTTAATGTCAAAGACAGGGATGAAACAATTAGTTAGGAAGCTGTAAGTTTCTAACTTGAATGATTCTAAGCATAAAAGATTTCCAATATTATATATACCAAATAAGATGAGGGATCAGAGAGTAGGCGAGTTATTGCATAGAATGGGCTAGATAGATCTGGAAAATTAGAGGATTTCTTTTTTTGTTTTGTTTTGTCTTATTTTTGTTCTGTTTTGTCTTATTTTTGTTCTGAATTAGCACAAGATTTCCTTAAGTTACTTATCTTTTCCTTTGTAGACTTAAATCTTATTTTTCTGAACAAAACAATGTAATAATCATGGTAGGAATTTTAACATATCTTTGTGTCTATGCTAAACATATTTTTAAAAAACAGTAACTTAAAAAGTGACAGAGCTTTATTACTTACTGTAGTAAAAGACTTTAACAAAATTACTTAATTAGTATTACATAGAAATTTCATGTCATTTGTTGAAAGAATGCTGCCTTTGAGCTAAATACATGATTTTGGCATTCAAACACATGGCTTTCTTGGCATGTAATGATATATTTGGCTAGAATATATGTGTTAAGGCTTTGAAGGAGGTAGGTGAAAAGGAAATTGAAAATGTAAGCCCTTTATTCAGGTAAGGAAGGCCCCATGAGGCAACATGAATGTTTGCTGTTTTTCATTTAAAAAAGGCTGAAAAAAATCTAAACTCTATGACCTAGAATTTTGTGAAAAGGATCTTAGAGATAACCCAATCCAGCTTTTGATGCATAGTAAACTAAGACTTAAAGGATTGCTTAAGATCCCAAGAGTACAGAGTCAGAACTCTTAACAAAGGTCACCTGATTCTTATCTTTGACATCATGCCATTTTGCCTTCTTCCAAAAAAGGAGGTGAAGTTTAGAGTCAGAAGTCATCAGTGAGAATTGAGTTTTTAGAAATATGATCAGATTATCATAAAGGAAAAAGAATTAGAAATCCTTGTATTCCAAAGCTGCTGGGAGACTGCAGATAAAAGCAGAGAAGAATTTATGTTGGTCTTTGAAAGATGAATCTGTGTTGGAGACTTCTTGGAATTAAGATAGTAGGCCAAGAGTACTTAGGTTAGAACAGTGTAAGTTTGGGTAGGGGTAGGGAATCCATTATTCATTGTTGTATTATTCTGTGTTACTTATATCTGCAAGGAAGTATTATATGCTGAGCCTTGCTAATGACTATCTAAGATTTTGGTCATAGAGAAGAATTCAGTAATAATCAGTCAGCAGGCACTTAATAGGTGGTTATGGTGTGTCAGGCACTTTACTAAGAGCTCAGGATCCAAAGATAAAACAATAATTCCTACCTCCAAGAAGCTTACATTCCAAGAAGAAAGGAAGACTTTTTAAATCTTTCTTCCCTGGCTCTCTTCATCTGTCTGTTGTGTCTCCTCTCTCTATCTCTTTCTGTCTCTCTCTGTTTCTCTGTCTCTCTTTGTCTCTCTCTCTCTCTCTCTCTCTCTCTCTCTCTCTCTCTCTCTCTCTGTTTCTCTCTCTCTCTCTCTCTCTCTCTTTCTTTCTTTTACACATATTCATATACACACATCTATTTCATAAGATCCATAAAGTCCTTCACAACCTCTCTGAAGTTGTTCCCTATTCTTTGGGAATACCTAAATCAGAAATCACAGAAGCCTTGCAGTCAGAAGTTGTGCCCTGACACTTCTATTTTCATAGGATTTATAAGTGTCCCACATCCTGGTTCTTGAATGGAACTTTTATCCTTTTGAGAAAATTTAGAAAATAAGAATTTTGTTATCATTCATCACTTGTTGTTATTGTTTAGCATCTGTTGACAACAGATTGACATTCTTCAAGACATTTAGCCATTCAATACAATGTGGTTCCTTAAAATTAATATCCATTCAAGTTTCAAGCAATAGGCAAACCAGATTAGCAATAGATTGTATATAATATCCTGACACTTTGCTTTACAATACTCAGGCCAAGGACAAACACCGAATATAGAAAATTGAATAGCATTGCTATGATCTATTTCACTAACGGTATACCTCGATTTGCCAGCTGTAGGAACATAGTTGGTGCTGAAGTAACATTTGGTAGTAGTCCGTCAGAGCTGTCATTTGGGCATTAAAATAATCAACTGATTAATCACTTCTAATTAGCTTGTTTTCCCTGCTCTATCACCAACTGAAATTTTGAGCTTGATCAAGATGAGGATGTTGAGCCATTTCTTCAGCCATCTGTTTTTCTCCTCAGTGAACAGTGCTGCTGGAAGCAGTTTTGATATTAGAAATATAAATAATTTGGAATGCAATTAAAGTAAGCATGTTCATCTCAAATAATTCTTCATTTTGTGATGCCAAAAGACAGGAACATCCATGATTTTACTTTGCCAATTTGCATAGCAATAGTGACTCCATGCAGTCTGTGTTCAACCATTAATATACATCTAGGTATTGATGAAATACTTAGCATGCTAACACCTGTGGTAACTTTTTAAAAAATTTGTTAACTTATGTTAATAATTCAATTGACTATCACAATTGTCACACAATTAGGAAAAATCATTTAAATGTAAACAAACTATTTTCCATTTCTTTGAGAGAGATTAGTTTTTGTATTTAATCAAGAAAGTAATATTCATTTTATTTCTACTATCATATTATATACAATATTAATATCCTAATATCAAATATCTTTCACATTCTCTCAGATTCAAAGATTTATTTCAATGACAAGGGAATGTTGATCTCTCATAATAGTCTCCCATACTACTTTATTTTCATTCTGTAGCTAAGATAGGGAAGAGTGATAAAATTGCCCAGTTATGAATTTTGTATGATTTAAGGATAAGTTTGAAATTCCTGAAAAGTTAGTGCAAAAGACTGAATAGATAGATATGAAGTATAAAAGGGATATAAAGGTATATGGTTTGATTGAAAAAAATCAGCTTAGCAAACTTAGGGTAGGAAATATATAAAGAGAATCTAGCTGAAATTGATATGGAGATTTGATATGTGTACAAATTCAATATGAATCAACATCAAATAAAAGATGTTTGTCCTAAGTTGCTATAAGAAATACATAGTTTTCAGAATCAGGGCATTGAAGGATTCTGCTATATTCTTCCCTGATCAGACCATAATTAGAGTGCTATGTTCAGAGAAAAAGAAATTTTTTTTCTAAATTATTAGGATGTCCAGTTCCAATAGAGCAGCTACACCCAGCAAAAGAACTCTGGGAAATGAGTGTGAACTACTATATAGAATTCCCAGTCCCTTTATTTTTGTCCACCTGCATTTTTTATTTCCTTCACAAGTTAATTGTACATTATTTCAAAGTCCGATTCTTCTTGTGTAGCAAAATAACTGTATGGACATGTAGACATATATTGTATTTAACATATACATTAACATATTTAACATGTATTGGTCTACGTGCCATCGGGGGGAGAGAGTAGGGGGAAGGAGGGGAAAATTGGAACAAAAGGTTTTGCAATTGTCAATGATGAAAAATTATCCTTGCATATATCTTGTAAATAAAAAGCTATAATTAAAAAAAATGCCAGGATTATCTAGGGAATCAATAAGAAGCAAGGACCTATTTATTGCCAGGTACCCTTTTAATTCTCTCCTAAATCAGGAAAAAGAAAAAAAAAAGTCACATCATTCACTTTGTCTGTATTTTTGGTCTGTACTAGGAACAATTGAATGTGATGGTGTAGAAAATCATGGTTTACTAAGAAAGGAATCCTAGGCATTTTTTCTCAATGCCTCATTTGTCCTTTTATTCTTTAAAGTTTTAAAGTAGAAGCTGTATGCCCTAGGATATCTGAAGGGAATTTAAAGGACTTGCACAACCAAAACAAATGACTAGAGAGAAGGCATAAATAGTACTTTGTCATATTTGGAACTAAATCTCTAAAGTACTAAACTCTAGAATACTAAACCTCTAAACCCCAGCCAACATGTTAGAACATGAGTAACTTGAATTATGGCCAGAAAAGAGTGATTGCTATGCTAAAGAGAATAGAGAATATTTCATATGAGATTTAGTTGAGGGAACTAGAAATGGTTAGCTTGAAGGAAAAAAAAAAGACGACCAGGATACATTATCTCTATTCAAATATTTGAAGAATTGTCATATAGAAGATAATTTAGTCTTGTTCTGCTTGATTTTAGAGAGCAGGAACAGTAGAAATAGGTAAAAGATGAAAAGACACAGATTTACGATTAATATAAAAAACAGTAAAGAAAATAAAAATATTTCTAACATTCAAAAGTCAAATGGACTATTATGACTATCCTGCTGATTGGAACTCTTCAAGCAAATCTGAATGTCTACTTTTTGGAGAAGTTGATTTAGTATATTATGGACCAACATGGTCTATGAGATCATTAATTGCTAGTCACATTTAAATAGAGTTTCAATATTGATATCATGTTATTTAAAAAATACTGGAAAGAAGCTATTGATAGTGTTATTATTCCCATTTTATAGATAAATCTGAATTAGACATAATCAAGGCAGAATAGAAAGGATTCACTGATTGAAAAGAAATTTAGGGAGTTAAAGATGCCTGACATTTCTGCCATGAGATTCTGGAAGTGATGAGTTTCATAGTAAAGTAAAAAAAAACAAAACAGGTTTTAGACAAAAATAATGTTGAATTTGAGTTTATTACAAGACATCTAAATAAAGAGGATATTCAGCAGAGAAATGCAGGCCAGTTACTTTAGCTACAGATGCAGAATTTTGTGGTATTTGTATCAAGGTAGTATTTGAAACAATTGTAGAAGACGAATTTGAAAGGAAAAAAAATATTAAGACATAAAGAGGTGAGAGAACATTGGGAAAAGCCTGTATTTTGGTAGGTGGGATATATGAAGTTATTGAAGGAGTTATATAGGAGCAGTTCAAAAGAAAAAGTGTGTTATCAACAATGACAAATACTACAGAGAGAAAGAGAGAGAACAAAAAACCTGAAAACTGAGAATGAACTGTGGGATATGGTGAATAGAATGTCATTTGGGACCTTAAAAGAACCCAGTTGTATGGTAGAGAAGAAAACCAGGTTTTAAGGGGTTAAGGAATTGTTAAGTGAAGGTGCTTTGTGGTTCATTATTTCTCTATTTGGAGGACAGAATTCTCATTTTAATGATGTGTGAAAATATAGATGCCTTTTTCTTTTTCAATTGACCATCAACTATCTAAACTATCATATTATCTTTGCTGGTATTGTCTCTTTTCCTTTATATTTAGAATTGAATGGTTTCATCTGGCAGGAAATTTCATCAAAAATCTTGGATATATTGTCCCCATCACCTGCCACATATTGATAACAGCTTATATTCAAAAGATTGCAAAAATCTGGTTCTTTCAAAATTTCTTTGTAGTAGGAAATGTGGTATTTTTATAGTTCAAATTATAATTCAGACATTGGATGTTTACCAGAAATACAGATACTTTGTAAAGCTTATTTTATTAAATGCATACTTGACTGTTTAGATTTGGATCTGTTTTATATTTAGAATTATTCTCTTTTTTATCTCATGAGTGAATAGAATGCTAAAAAAACGTTTTCTTCCTTGCTTTATTAAAGACTAGTGTCTCATCCAAGACTGTACTGCATAATCATTTTCTACATAGTTACATACTGTATGCATAAATGTGTATAAAGCAGTGTCACTATCTTTTAAAAATTTCTTCTGTAATTTTATACCTCTCCCATAACAGTGATGAGCATAAGGTTATAACCTCTTTGGGTTTCTGGTTTCTTTCAAGACACAGGTTATTTGCTAATTTTCAGTAGGCCATTCCCAGCCCTTTCAAAGTTAACTTCTATTTCCTTTATGTGTTTTTGTAAGTATTTATATGCACACACATGTTCTGCCCTCCATTTCTTTATAACAAGCTCCTTGAAGGCAAAGATTATGCTTTTGTCTTTGCATCTCTACAACCTGCCATATAGAAACATCTAACATATAAATCAAGTTACAATATATATGGTTTTAGATTGTTAGTTATATGAATTCATCAATGTGGAAATTCTCTCTGCAATACCAAATTATTCAAATTACCCAGGTTCATCTTTTATTTGTTTTTCTTGTTCACGTCCTAAAGAAACTGTTGAATGTTGAATAAGGTAGGTCAGGGGTTCTTAACATTTTTTTGTGTCATGGACCTTTTGTCAATCTGATGAAGTCTTTCAACCACTCAGGTTATTATTTTTAGATATATAAAATATAATAACTGGAGTTACAAAGAAAAACAATTTAATTCAATAAAATCCCCACAAATTCATGGATCTCAAGTTGAGAACCTTGATCTAGATCTTTTTTTGGGTGAATACCAGTGTAATAATACAGATGTCTTCTCTTTTCTTTCTCTATGTATACCCTTTCCTCCAATCATATTCTTAGATATTTGCCTTTTTGCCATTTTTTACAAGCAACTATTGTTTGGATGTAACAGGATGAAGCAGACAGTTGTGCAGGGAATAGTCAGCTTTGTTGTTGTTCAATCACCTTTCATATTTGACTTACTATGAACTCTTTTGGGTATTTCTTGGCAAAGGCACTAGAGTAGTTAGCCATTCCCTTCTCTAGATCTTTGTGTAGTTGAAGAACTGAGGGAAATAGGATTAAATGACTTTCCCAGGATCACACAGCTACCAAGTGTCTGAGACCAGACTTGAATTTAAGAAGATGAGTATTCTTAACTCTAGTTTCAGCATTCTCTCCACTGCATTATGTAGCAGTCGCAAATATAGTTTATATTTTATTGAATTTTTGTTTATTGTGTTAAATATTTCCCTTTTTCATTTTAATTTCTATAATTTACTCAGCAATTTCTATACATGAGAAAAAAAGAGGACCAGAGAGATTAAGTGCCTGAGGTCACAAAGATGGTAGGCACTTAAATTAGAATCAAGATACTCTTATACCAGGTAAAATATTCTTCCTCCTACAATACTTAAAGAGACTCCTTTTAGTAAAATAATACAAGAGCAATGCAGAAAAAATAAATTAAAACAGCTGTGTGCCTCTGGAAAAGGAACAAGGAAATACTGAAAATTAAAAAAAAAATCCAGTCATCTTGGGTATTTTGGAAGTTTTGTACACAATATAGTTGGACAATTTAAAACAAAATGGCATCATTGACGTGTGTTGTCAGCTTAGTGGATATATATCATTCTCACCCATAGATTTCCATCCACAGAGTAGATTATTATAATTTGTTAGTGGTATAATAGATGCTATGCTCTCTAACATGTTAATTCCAGATTTTAATTGGGAAAATAGATGCATATATCATCAATTACTGTTAGGTATTTCTACCATGTTCTTAAACTACTTTAAACTCCTTTGAAGCATACCAGAAATCACACCTCATTACAACCATGAGAAAAGTAAAATATGACTCATTAAAAAAAGGATGACAGATGGAAAAAATAAAACATATAGATGTTTGAGAAAAATCTTACTCTTGTCATGCAATGAGTCAGTAGGAAATGCTGAAAATAACATTAATCTCTCATAGGTTTCTCCTCTTCACATATTTCCCTAATGAATTATTCAATTTTCAATTGATATATATATATATATATATATATATATATATATACACACACACACACCTTACTTTTTTCTTTTTTACAGCTATTTCATGACATGGAAAATGATAGCCTCCATTTTTTTGTTTTTGTTTTTGTCTTTTTGCTGAGGCAATTGGGATTAAATGACTTGCCCAGGGTCACACAACTGGGAAGTATTAAATGTCTGAGGTCAGATATGAACTCAGGTCCTCTTGACTTCAGGACTGATCCTCTATCCATTGCACCTTTAGCTACCCCTAGCCTCCACTTATTTTTAAGTATTATAAGATCTTTTAACTATTTTGGCTATGCTATCATAGACATTTACAAATACTATTTTGTAGTAAATTTCCAGTTGTTTGGGAAGATAAAGCATAAACTATAAACTCCTTGAGAGGAAAGACTGTCTTTTGCCTCTTTTGTATCACCATTACTTATTCTAGTGTTTGATATTTTCAATTGTTGCTCAATTGTTTTTTCAGTCATGCCCAAATCTTTGCCACCTTGTTTGGAATTTTCTAGGCAAAAAACTGTAGTGACTTAACATTTCCCTATTCATTTTACAGATCAGAAAACTGAAGCAAACAGGGTTAACTAATTCACCCAAGTTCACAGAGCTAATAAGTATCTGAGACCAGATTTCAACTCAGGAAGTTGACTTCCTGACTAGAGTTCCAATACTCTATCTTAAGGGTCCTCAAAAGATGGCCGTAGGCCAGATGCAGCAGCTGAGGACGTTTATCCCCTTTACACAGGGCTATGAAGTTTCTTTATTTAAAGGCCCACAAGTTTTTGTTTTTACTGTAGTCCGGCCCTCCAACAGTCTGAGGGACAGTGAACTGGCCCCCTATTTTAAAAGTTTGAGGTCTATCTAGTGTACCAGCCACCCTGTTTGGCATATAGTAAGCACTAAATAAATGATTATTGATTAATTGATGATTAGTTATTAAGCACTTATCTTGGTCAGGGCACTATATTTAGCACTGGGAATACAAATAAGATTTTTAAAAAAATAGTCTCTGCCCTCGGTGAGCTTACATTCTAAAGGGCAAACACGTTATTAAAAAATAAATTAATAAAAAGAGACAGTAAGGAGACTGTACCCCAAGCATGGACATGGTGGAGAAGTTCAGAGTCAAGAGTAAAGCTGAGAGAGAGTGAAGGAATTACATAGCCTCAATTAGGCTTCTCTTAAAATGGTGTTTCTGGGAGGAATTCATGAATTGGAGAAATATGATGGGATTATTATGAAGGCCCTGTGCTTTTCCTTCTCATCTCTTTAGATTTCTAAATTTTTGGATTTTGGATACTTCACTACATCATGAGATGAGCAGACACAAAAGTTGACCTTCAAAAACAATCCAAGATTTCTGGTAGTTCTACTGAAATATTTGATATAATTAATTGTTAGAAACTCTTAGCTTACATTTGGAGTATAAACTGTTTATTTTAAAGGTAAATTTATCCATGCTGTGCTTGATCTCAGTTACCATTAATGATCAGATTGCCTGTCATTCCAAATTGTTGGTGAATAAACAATACATTTCAAATCTGCCAGCATCAATAAGCCTTAAGCAGAACTTATGTAGGTGTTCCCTCTGTGTCTTGCCAAAGACCTCAACCCAGCTCCAAAGAGATAAATATAAGCATATACTGGGAGAAAAAAGAAAGAAAGAAAGAAAAAGCTATTCAATCTTTCCATTTTAATTGTTAGCATCACTTTTGAAATTGCCAAGGGTGCTAATTAGCACTAATTGCAGAAATGAATTCTGGTAATATTGTGATGCCCTCCCTGTAGAAGCTGGATTGTATCCATTAACATTTCAGTTTCAGTAATATGTTGAACTGTTGCCAGACCACACCTGTAAGTTTCTCATGTGGTGTGTTTTCTGTCTGATTTAGGTGATGAGGCCTTTGGGCAGGAATTCTGTCTCTGCAAGTGTCTCACAATGCCAACTATAATATTAGATCATCTTCTCTCAATAGCTAACAAACAATAACAACAAATTGAATTTACTAATAACCTAACCAACTTGGAATTAGTGACCTAGAATTTAAAATTAGTATCTCTGATGATTAATTCAGAAGTCATCAAATCTACATATCATTTGTTTTATTTTTAAATATTCCCCAACAACTCCAAAAAAATTGAAAGAAAAGAGTCAATGCCAGCAATTAGGTATGTTGCATAGGGACTAACCATTTGGCTATATGAGAAACAATTTAAATGTTGCTTAAAAGCAAAACTGTTTTGTCATAGATTCTCAAAGCCTCTGGAGATTTAGATTCATCCTAAATAGGTCTACATCATACAAGAAACTAGACAGTTTCTTTGTGTTTTATTTAAATAATTTTTAGACTATATATGTGTATATATCTTTAAATACAGACACACACACACACACACACACACACACATATATACTTGTTTTGTTTTATTTTTATTTTCAGATTCAATTTCTCTCCCTTCCTTTACTTCCCTACCCATTGAGAGAAAACAAGAAAAACGAAACCCTTTTTACAAAGGAAGTAATGAATGCAAAACACATTTCTGCATTAGCCATATTCCAAAAAATGAAATTTCAAAAGAAAACTAAATAAATATGTATGTTAATCTATAAGTTCACTCTAAAACCATAAGTTCATTCCCGGGAGGTAGATAGCATTTTTCACTTTGAGTTCTTTAGAGCTATGTTGGATTATTGGAATGATCATTTACTAACTTTCACAATTGATTATCATTAAAATATTGCTATTACTGTGTGGAATTTTCTGCTGATTCTGCTCACTGTACTTTTCATCAGTTCATATAAGTCTTCCTAGGTTTTTCTGAAATCACTCATCATTTCTTATAGCATAATAATATTTTAACAAAACCACATTCTATGACTTGTTTAACCATTCTTCAATGGAAAGACATCCCCTCGATTTCCAGCTTTCTGTCATCATAGAAAGCTGCTCTAATTTTGTATACATGGATCCTTTTCTTTTTTCTTTGATCTTCTTGGGGAATAGACATAAAAGTGTTATTTTTGGGTCTAAAGTATGCACATTTTTATTTCTCTTTGGGCTTGCTCTAAATTGTTCTCTAGGATTAATACACAGCTCTACCAATAGTGCATTTTAATAGAGATTTTCCCCACATTCCCTCCAGCATTTGTCATTTGCCTTTTTGGTCAATTTGATAGATGTAAGGGAATATCTCAAAGTTGTTTGAATTTGCATTTCACTGATTACTAACGATTAAGAATATTTTTTTAATATGAATGTTGATAATTTTGATTTCTTTCTCTGAAAACATTCTGTTGCTATCCTTTGACCATTTATCAATTAGAGAACAGCTCCAGTTTTTTTTTTTTTTATTTTTTTTTTTTTATTGCAAATTTGACTTGGTTACCTATATATGTGAGCATTGGGACACTTTTAAGAGAAACTTATAAATCTCTTTCCCTCCCCTCCCCTCAATTCATACCTTCCTTTTAATTTTGGCTACATTGGTTTCTTTGTGTACAACTTTTTAGAATTTTATGCAATCAAAATTGTCTATTTTACTCACTATGATCCTTTCTATATCTTGCATTTTTATGAACTCTTCCCTTATTCATAGATCTAATAGGTAATTTCTTTTATGCTCCTCTAAGTGGCTTGTCACAGAAACCTTTATGGCTAAATCGTGTCCACATTTTTATGATGTATAATATACATCTCTGCCTAGTTTCTTCCAGAGTACCTTCCAGTTTTCCCAGCAGGTTTTGTTATATGGTGAGTCTTGCTCCAGTAGCTGAAATCTTTAGAGTATTAAATATTAGGCTACTGTGCTCATTTGATTCAATATATTATGCACCGAATCTATAAACTCCACCTTATTTTTTACCTAGTACCAAAATCATTTTGATGATTACCACCTTTCAATATAGTTTTAAATATGCTATGGTAAGGCTATCTTCTTTCACATTTTTTTTCCCACTGATTTCCTTGATAGTATTGACCTTCTGTCCTGCTCTATTAATTTTGTTATTATTTTTCTACTTTTAGTAGAACTATTTGATAGGCTGATTGGTATGATGTAATGGGCTGAGGTTTGAGTTGATGCACTGAGGTCCCAAGTACATGAGGCTAAATAGTAATTGGGCTATACTCTATTAATATACATGATTGGATAAAGAATGGTCCCTGCCCACTCTCTGTGCAAGTCCTGATGTGTTGTATAGGAAATGACGATTTTGGTGGGTGGAGGCAGAGAGAGAGAGAGGAAGAGAAGCTGGGGGAGATTGGGCCTGGGTTCGAGACTCCGAGCTGCTGGTTGTGTGGCTGCCGGTCGAGCTAGCTTCTTGACTCAGCTGCACACATTGCTATCGCCAATTCTCTTACACCTCCGATCCTTCTTCACTGAGAATAAAGACTGACGATTTTCCCCTAACCTGAATTCCTGACTCCGACTGATTTTAAAAATACACGATCTTCACAGTATGACATTGAATAAGAAAATTAAGTAGTACTGATTTTTGTATTACATTGGCTTGACCTACCCATGAGCAATTTAATCATGGCAAATTGGAAGGAAATCCAGCATCAAGAAGACCTGGATTCAGATCCCAAGTGTTTAATTATCATCTCTGCAAATGATTCTCAAATTTGCTTCTCCAGCCCAAATCTATCTGCTGACCTGGAGAGTATAGGCTAGCTTCCTGGAGGGCCTCAGGGTCAGCCTAAGAATAAATCAAAGTCCTTCCTCTTTAGGGGAAAAAATGAAGGAGGTAGGCAAACTGCCACACTTGCCAAAGATGTATCCTGGATTCTATCCTAGCATCTCTAGCTGCCTTTTGGACATCTCACACTTGATGTCCTATAGGCATTTTAAGATCATTATGTTCAAAATAAATGCAATAACTTCCCTTCCTTCTTCTTCCAACTTTCCCCTTTTCCCAACTTATCTCTTATAGTAAAGGAAGCTACCATTCTTCCAGTCACCCAAACTCACAAACTAAAAATATATGCATAAATATATACATACATGCATATGCACATATATGCATGTTTATATTTACGTACATACACATATACAAGTATAAAGGAGATCTGAGGTTAGGAGATAAAGCATACTGTTCCAGGAACGTGAAGGAAGCCAATATCACTGAGTTATAGAAATATATCTTGTTTGTATATTATTATTCAGTTGTCTTAGTGGTGGCTTGATTCTTTGTGATGTCATTTTGGAGTTTTGTAGGCAAAAATACAGAATTAGTTTGCCATTTCCTTCTTTAGTTCATTTAATAGATTAGGAACTGAGGTAAATAGGATTAAGGGACTTGCCCAGGGTCACATAGCTAGTAAATATCTGAGAGCAGATTTGAACTTATAAAGATGAATCTTCCTGGTTTCAAATCCAGAATTTATCCACTTTTTCACCTAGCTATGTGTTTGTATATAGTTATTTGCAAATTGTTTTCCTCATTAGCTCATTAGCACTTTGAAAGTAGCTATAGATATTTTACCTTTCCTTGTAACCCCAGCTCTTAGCACATTACCTGGCAAATATTAAGCTTAATAAAATATTTGCTGATTTGACTTGACTTAATTTTCTGTGCCCCAGGCTACTTGATCAGATTAGAAGTTACAGTTGCTGATTTGCATTTATAGAAAGCCTTTCTACTGAGTGGGAATCCCTATGATAATGAAATTATAGGACTGGACTAAATGAAAAAGAGAAGCAAAATATTAAATAACAATACATTAAGAGCTAACCTATTATGTGACACACCTAGATGGTTACAGTATCATTACCACAGTTTTTAAAAAAGATGAATTGGAGAGATCATGTCTTATGGTCATTGTGCAAAAATATTAGATAAAACAGCTTCCATTAGATTTTTGACTCCCCCCATGTTACTTTATAATGAAAATATCAGTGACTTTTAAATCTTGTGTATATATATATATATATATACACACACATATATATATATATATATACAAGTATATAAAAGTATATATATATATGTATATAATTTTGAATTCTGATCATTTAAGCATTGGTAATTCTGGAACTGTGCATGTTTGTATTGAATATGTTGGGGGCTGGGAAGTCTATGCTACCTAACTGTTGATAACCTATTTAGCTGATAAAAGGCACTTGGAGATAATCTAGTCCAACCTACTCATTTTTATTGGTGAGAAAATTAATGTTCGTAAAAGTGAAATAATTTGCCATGGGGCTATGTATATAACACAGACCAGAAATAGATACAAAATTAACTTCTTAGGACTTCAAATCCACTATACCACTTAGACTCTTCTGTGGGAGGCAATAGAAATTTGCCTCTTCTCACACCACCCCCTTCTTTAATGTATTTATTACCAAATTACCATAAAATGTTTGTTTTCAAGATATTTTATGCCAATGCAAAGGAAGGATGAATGGTTTTCGATACTTATTACCTTCAGCCAGGTCTGTCTCTCCTGCTGTCTTAGAAAAATAAAGAAAGATCTCTTTCGTTGCTGGTGCTTTTGTGGTATAAATGATAGGAATCTGGCTTCTGTGAGGGGAAAAAAGCCAAAGAAATGCATTGTGGTTTCCGTAAGTCAGAGATTCCAGGATCTGCTATTGTAAACGTATAGTTAACATTTATGTGATGCTTTAACATTTGCAAAAGGCTTTTAATATGTTAACCAGTTTGAAGTAATATCTCAGATCTATAATGAATGAATAACAATATAGAATATTTTATTAGTAGTTGTAGTAATAAATAGCAAGCAGAATCTTCACTTCTCTTACAATGAAAAAAAGATAAAGCAAATATTTTCAGTTATGTCCAAAGTTTATTTCAGCTTTTCTTGGCAAAGATACTGAAGTGTTTTGCCATTTGCTTCTCCAACTCATTTTACAAGTGAAAAAACTGAAGCAAATAGAGTTAAGTAACATGCCCAGGGTCACACAGCTCATAAGAGTTGGAGTTCAGAATTTAACTCAGAAAGATGAGTCTTTCTGATGCTAAGCTCTGTTCTCTCTCCACTGCACCATCCCTGGATGCCCTGTACAACAATAAAAAAATTACAAAATGTGAGCTTTTTGACATATAAACTTCAAAGTAGGTTGGAAACTTACCAAGTTCATTATAAGTCAACTCAAAAGGCAACTGTTGACTATCTCCGATGTACCAAGCACTATGCTATAATACAATCCTATAATCACAGTTTAAACCACGTTTTTTCTTTATACTTTAAATTTAGATATAAATCAAAAGAGAGAACATTCTCTTTTTTTCTTATTCTTTTTTGATGGCAGGCTTGGATTATTCTTAGCAAGGTTCATAGTAGCCCATAGTTGGTTTTTCCTTTTGCACTTGCTTCATTTTTTCCTGCCAGTTTTAAACTCATTGTATACTAACTACATCACTTTTCTTTGTGTCCCTGCCTGCATACTTCTACAGTGGGGGTGGGGGAAGTAATAAAGTCAAATATGATACAGCCTAGAGCATTGAATTCCAAATATATGATATACTATATACAATTATGAGCAATTTAAACAGACGTGGAAATAAATTCATACAGATGAAATTGTTTTCTTTTTTAAACTGACATTCCTTTCATAGAAATGATAGAAGATTGCTGCCCAACTTTGGACATACGTGCCCATACTCATTCTTAAGGAATGTTTTATCATTTTTGGTTTTCTTTGTATACACATCCACAAGCAATATAAAATGAATCATAAAATGAATATAAAATAAGTCATGAAATGTAAATGTAATTGTATGAAAAGCCAAACTGATGATTTTTGTAATGTTTTATATACAAGTATGCCCTGAAATGAAATTTAAAATGATTTTTTTGTTGTTGTTGTTGAAAGAGATAGAGACCATATAAAGGATTTATATTTTTAAGAGAGAATGAGAAGGCACATATGATTCCTGACCTTTGAGGGAAATAATTACAGTTTTGTGGAGAGAGACAGATAGAATTTGGAAACCTCAGACATATAAGAAATAATTAGCCCCTCAACATGTTTACATTTCTAGTTTGCCTCACTAGAGACTAGAGAGTGTCCCCTTGGATGAGATTAGGACCTCTGTCATAATCTCACTTCCACATAAAACGCTTGTTCATTCTTCTGTATTTTCTCTTAATTTATAATCTATAGAACTTTGCTGATTTCTATTTGCTACCTGTTTGGATGGATAACTATTAACTATTTATATTGGTCTTTTAGGTAACAAATGTTGGTATGAAAGAATTAAGCTTGTGGATAGTACAACCTCCCCCTTCTACCAAGAATGATCAATCAGATAAACAACTTTTTGTTTGAACCTATTGTATCACTGAACCTGAAATATTTAGGGAGCAGGTAGATATAATAATGTTACATACCCCTTCAAAGATAAAAGAAAAGCCAGTTTGATAGTGTTCCAAGGATTTGCTTGTCCTTCAAAACTCTTAGCATCTCACTAATTGTCCTTTCCTCAAAGACTATTCCTATCAAAGTTTATATCTGATCAGGTATTCCAGGAAGTCACCCTCTCATACATTTAAGCTTGTAATGCTGGAGAAACAGGCAAGATAGAGATTAGAGAGTTTTTAATATTTTATTTGAAAGGGGGAGATTTACTGGGACCAAATGGATCCATGGTTTGGTCCCAGGGCTGAATGAGACTATCATTTATTTCCAAGAATCCAGCAAACAATGTGAGTTTTTCAGGACATATATACACGTGGCTCAGATACAGGGGGTAGACTGAGGGAGGGGTAGAGTCAGAGTGCTGTGAGCAGGAACAAGGGACTAACAATCTGGTTCTGACAGAGTGGAGGGAGGCATTTTGATAAATTGGGATTACAGAATGGAGAGAGGCACCCAACATTCTGATGATGCCTAAGATAAAAGGTCTTTCTCCTTATCTGGATCATCATGATTAGGAGGGAGGGGTAATATTGCAGGATTATACAGAACATTTAGGAACTGAGGCAGAACAATTCAGGGAAACCCAGGCAGGACAATTTAGAAAAACTGAGTCAGGACAATTAGAGAAACTGAGTCAGGACAATAAAAGAGAACTGTGGCACAACAAACTTAGACATTTAGATCATACATGTTTTATGAAACATAATCAACCTATGAGCAGAAATAAAGAAACCAATATGGTGCCTGATAAACTGAAGAAGTTTAAAGAATAGAATGCTGGCCTTAAAATTGAGAAGTCTTGGGTTTAAGTCCTATTTGTTACTGTGACTATAAATCACTTAACCTCTCAGTATCCCAGGCAATTCTCTTTTTAGTAATATTTTTTTTCAAATACATGTAAACATTGTTTTCAACATTCGCTGTTGCAAAACCTTATATTCCAAAATTTTCTACATCTCTTCCTCCCTAACACCCCAAAACAGCAAGCGATCTGATATATAGGTTAAATATGTGCAATTCATTCAAACATACTTCCATATTAGTCATGTTGTGCCAAAAAAAAAATCAGATCAAAAAAGGAAAAAAACACAAGAAAGGGGAAAAACCAAGCAAACAAACAGCTACCACAAAAAGGTAAAAAACAAAAACAAATATTATTTGAACCACATTCTGCTCCAGACAATTCTTAAAGAGTATAACTTGTAAAACATTTACAATAGTATAATGAGAGTTTCCGAAAGAGAAAAATACTTCACTGACCAAATCCCCTAAATGCTCTTGTTTAGAGATGGAACTGTGCTAATTTCAATTTATTGAATGTCTCAGAATATTCCAGAGCTTCTAAAGTTTGATTTAACTAGCTCTCTAAGTACTCAAAAGATTTTAGCCTTAGTATCCACAAAAGGAAAATAAAGGAGTATATGCTAGAAGAGAGTGCAGTTAAGTCATTTAGAACAAACTGAATAGGGAAACTCAAAGGATAGTCATTATAATCATGGATTTCAAACAGTCTCCAGTAAAGTGCTCCAGGGATTGTGACATTGATTTTCTTGTTGAAAGTTGTTTTTAATCAGTGACTTGAATGAAAGTATAGCTATTATTCTTATCAAATATTATTGTTTTTTTTTAAATTTGAGAATGGCTAAATTTTAAACAAAGAAATGCAGTTGCAAAAATGGATCCTTAGGAACTCACAGAGCATTGACTATACATATATATGTTATTTCTCATTTATGTGGGAATTACTATATTAAAATATGCCAATCTTCTTATATCCTATCATTATTGTTCAAGTTCTTCCATAGATTCTGAACAGAGGATCCATTCAATGGCTTGAAAGTCTTCCTCTATATTAATTTTTTTTAAAATTTGTTGCATAGCAATGGAAAATTCATATTGTCTATACTCTATGTCTTGTTTAACATGATGTGATGAACGTACCTCATATTCTCATCATGTATTTGTTAAATGATGTCCTTTAGGCTACTTCTTGAATCTAGATCATCATCTCTCTCCATTGACATTGGGTCATCTGAAATGTTGTCAAACAGGAAATTATGGCACTCCAAGATTGGCGAATATATATCATAATAATTATAAGTGAAAAATTATGTTGAAATAAGTCATTTCAACGAGGGAGCTCATTATTAGTACATTGGACAGCAGTTGAAGCATTATTTCACCATAGGATGAAAAAAGAATGTTGTGTGCATGTATTCAACTTCAAATGTTAATAGTGGATTGAAGTAATAGGGTGCATAGAGCATTAAGAACTGAGCAATTTTAGACCAGTCACAAAATTTAACTTATGTATGGGTAGAAGGACAAGATTTATGATTTCACTGAAACAGGGTATTTATCTTAAAGCACATCTTTTACTAAAGCAGTTTGATGGCTTCTTTTATTTTATAGTCTTAAAGAGTAGCAAGAGTCCTTAAGCTTTAGTGACTTGACCAGTATCACACAGCATGTGGGTAATAAAGACAGAACTTTGACTCAGCTCTTCCTAGTTTGAACGCCAGCTCTATGTAACAATTCAACAAGTTGTCTCACTTGTCTCTCCATGTCTTCCTCCCCTCTCAACATATGTATATGAGTGTATACCCTTCCATATTGTGAATATAGAATAATCATTCATACACATTATTGTATTATATTGTATCCTTTCCTTCCTTCCTTTGTTCATTCATTCATTTGTTCATTCGTTCCTTCCTTCACTTCTTTCCTTCCTTTGCTTCCTTTCCTTCTACCTTCCTTTCTTTCTCCCTTCTTTCTATATACCTTAGTTTATATACATACAGATATATGTGCACACATACACACACATACATATATGTATAAAGTTTTTTCTCTCTGTCATTCTCTCTTTTTATCCACCCCCTTTATCTTTCTCTGTCCATATATGTGTATAATAAATATATGTGCATAATACCATAATTTGATATTCCACAAGTCTTAGTGGTTTTAAACTATGTGTATATTATGATGTATATCTGTAAATAAATACATATATGTTTATATGAGTAAGATTATGTAATTGTGTATTTTATACACTTATAAATACAAGTATGTGTGTGTGACATACATTAAGCAATTCATGCTTATTTTCTAAACGATTTAGTCCTACTTTGTGGTCAATAGGAGGGCATCGTTTTTCTTCAGTAGCTTGTGTACTATTACACATAATGGATTTTTTAAAAAGTCTCTTTCTATAGAAAGGAAATGGTCTGGCAGTGAATGTTCTATGACTGCTAATGAGTCCCTTTTCTACTTAGCCCTAAAAAAAGTTATTTGGAAAAGGAAATGCAACCCAGGCAATTTTGTTGTAAAGTGCTACCCACATGAGCTACTTTACATACTATGATTTTACAAATTGTATATCATTGGGAAGCATTAGTACTAACAAGGTGTAAGTACTAAGAAATGAGTACAGTCATTAGCACTGTAGCCCAAGGCTTGTGATACAACTACCATAATTAGAGCTGACTCTGAACATTTTTGATTTAGAAATTTTTGGTCAAGATTTTTAATTCAAGTGTCAATAATAGGCATTCTACTGAAACAACAACTTGCATTGTTCAGCTGTTATTCTGATGGATGTGCCACAGAATATTGGAAACATATGGAGCTTGTAAGCACTTGAAACTCGAAGCAACAATAAAACTTGTTCTTGATACTGGTCATAATAGATGAGTAGATATGGTAGGGTCAGGGTGGAGAGGAAGAAGACTTGTGAAATTCAGAAATCCTGTTGTCACTGGTAGTTGAAGCAAGTACTATATAAAGAGCATTTTAGGACTGAAAGGAAACTTAAAGAAATTTGTGCATTAGGAAATTGAGGAACCCAAATATGTAAGTGATTGAATCCATTAACTAAATCCATTTATTTTTCCACTGCAACATGGTATCTATAGTTTTATATTTTTAAAACATTTACATGCATTGTGTACAAAGATAATTTTGTGTATAACACCAGGAGAAAAAAAAGAGTACCTTTCAAAAATCATTCTATCAATAGAAATCTGGAGGAAAAAACTGATGTTACAAAATGAGAAAAAACTTTCCAAATTCCTAAGAAAAATAGTACAAGTATGATAGTAAATGAATTAGGGGAAAGTTTTAAGATGATATCTTATTATTGAAATTGTAGCCAAGCTTCATAATGATTGAATGAATACAGTAAATTCCTATGTCATTATTTTCCCATTAGCTCTGTCATGTTCATGATATGACAAAAAAAGATCAAGATGAAGAAAAAAAGTTAGAGTAGAACCAACAAAAATGATGATAGGATCAGGAAACTGAGAACAATTTACTTTAGATAGAGGAGAATAATTTATGCCCTTCAAATGGGCGAAGTACTGTTATAAAATGATAAAAGTATAGTAATCATGATTTTCATTATAAACAATTATACACTGGTGCTTTAAAAAGAATTACTAAATGCTTTCTTTTCAGATCACGATGCAATAAAAACTACATTCAACAAAAAGTTAGGGGTAAATAGACCAAAAAGTAATTGGAAACTGAACAATCTCATCTTAAAGAATGATTGGGTGAAGCAGCAAATTATAGATACAATTAATAATTTCACTCAAGATAATGACAATGATGAGATGTCATATCAAAATTTGTGGGATGCAGCCAAAGCAGTAATAAGAAGGAATTTTATATCCTTAGAGGCTTACTTGAATAAAACAGAGAAAGAAAAGATTAATGAATTGGGCTTGCAACTAAAAAAACTAAAAAAGACCAAATTAAAAAACCCCCAATCAAATACTAAATTTGAAATTCTAAAATTAAAGGAGAAATTAAAAATATTGAAAGTAAAAAAACTATTGAACTAATTAATAAAACTAAGAGTTGGTTCTATGAAAAAGCCAATAAAATAGATAAGCCTTTGGTAAATCTGATTAGAAAAAGGAGGGAGGAAAATGAAATTAGTAGTCTTAAAAATGAAAAGGGAGAACTTTCCACCAATGAAGAGGAAATTAGAGAAATAATAAGGAGTTATTTTGCTCAACTTTATGCCAATAAATTTGATAACCTAAGTGAAATGGATGACTACCTCCAAAAATACAGACTTCCCAGACTAACAGAGGAAGAAGTAAATTGCTTGAATAGTCCCATTTCAGAAAAAGAAATAGAACAGGCAATTAAACAACTCCCTAAGAAGAAATCCCAGGACCAGATGGATTTACATGTGAATTCTACCAAACATTTAAAGAACAATTGGCCCCAATGCTATATAAATTATCTGATAAAATAGGGAATGAAGGAGTCCTACCAAATTCCTTCTATGACACAGACATGGTACTGATTCCTAAACCAGGTAGGTTGAAAACAGAGAAAGAAAATTATAGACCAATCTCCCTAATGAATATCGATGCTAAAATCTTAAATAAGATATTAGCAAAAAGACTACAGAAAATCATCTCCAGGATAATACACTATGATCAAGTAGGATTTATATGAGGAAGGCAGGCCTGGTTCAATATTAGGAAAACTATCAATATAATTGGCCATGTTAATAACCAAATTAACAAAAACCATATGATCATCTCAATAGATGCAGAAAAAGCATTTGATAAAATCCAACATCCATTCCTATTAAAAACACTTGAGAGTATAGAAATAAATGGACTTTTCCTTAAAATAATCAGCAGCATCTATTTAAAACCATCAGTAAGCATCATATGTAATGGAGACAAACTGCAACCATTCCCAATAAGATCTGGAGTGAAACAAGGCTGCCCACTATCACCGTTACTATTTAATATTGTATTAGAAACACTAGTTTTGGCAATAAGAGCTGAGAAAGAGATTAAAGGAATAAGAATAGGCAATGAGGAAACCAAATTATCACTCTTTGCCGACGACATGATGGTATATTTAGAGAACCCCAGAGATTCTACTAAAAAGTTATTAGAAATAATCCACAACTTTAGCAAAGTTGCTGGTTATAAAATAAACCCACATAAGTCATCAGCATTCCTATATATCACTAACAAAATCCAACAGTCAGAGTTACAAAGAGAAATTCCATTTAAAGTAACTACTGATAATATAAAATATTTAGGAATCTATTTGCCAAGGGAAAATCAGAAACTTTATGAGCAAAATTACAGACCACTTTTCATACAAATTAAGTCTGATGTAACCAATTGGAAAAATATTAAATGCTCTTGGATAGGGCAAGCAAATATAATAAAGATGACAATATTACCTAAACTAATCTATTTATTTAGCGCTATATCAATCAGACTCCCAAAAAACTATTTTAATGACCTAGAAAAAATAACAACAAAATTCATATGGAAAACAAAAGGTCAAGAATTTCAAGGAATTAATGAAAAAAAATCAAATGAAGGTGGCTTATCTGTACCAGATCTAAAATTATATTATAGAGCAGCAGTTACCAAAACCATTTGGTATTGGCTAAGGAATAGATTAGTTGATCAGTGGAATAGGTTAGGTTCAAGGGATAAAACAGTCAACAAATATAGCAACCTAGTCTTTGATAAACCCAAAGACCCCAGCTTTTGGGATAAGAACTTACTGGTTGATAAAAATTGCTGGGAAAATTGGAAACTAATATGGCAGAAACTAAGCATTGATCCACACTTAACACCGTACACCAAGATAAGGTCAAAATGGGTTCATGACCTAGGCATAAAGAATGAAATTATTAATAAATTAGAGGAACACAGGATAGTTTACCTCTCAGACCTGTGGAAGGGGAAGGACTTTATGACCAAAGAAGAACTAGAGATCATTACTGATCACAAAATAGAAAATTTCAATTATACCAAACTGAAAAGTTTTTGTACAAACAAAACTAATGCAGACAAGACTAGAAGGGAAGCAATAAACTGGGAAAATATTTTTACAGTCAAAGGTTCTGATAAAGGCCTCATTTCCAAAATATATAGAGAATTAACTCTAATTCATAAAAAATCAAGCCATTCTCCAATTGAAAATGGTCAAAGGATATGAACAGACAATTCTCAGATGAAGAAATTGAAACTATTTTTAGTTATATGAAAAGATGCTCCAAGTCATTATTAATCAGAGAAATGCAAATTAAGACAACTCTAAGATACCACTACACACCTGTCAGATTGGCTAAGATGGGGGAAAACTGGGACATTGATGCATTATTGGTGGAGTTGTGAACGAATCCAACCATTCTGCAGAGTAGTTTGGAACTATGCTCAAAAAGTGATCAAACTGTGCATACCATTTGATCCAGCAGTGTTACTACTGGGCTTATATCCCAAAGAGATTATAAAGAAGGAAAAGGACCTGTATGTGCACTAATGTTTGTGGCAGTCCTTTTTGTAGTGGCTAGAAAATGGAAACTGAATGGATGCCCATCAGTTGGAGAATGGCTGAATAAATTGTGGTATATGAATATTATGGAATATTATTGTTTTGTAAGAAATGACCAACAAGATGATTTCAGAAAGGCCTGGAGAGACTTACACGAACTGATGCTGAATGGAATGAGCAGGACCAGGAGATCATTATATACTTCAACAACAATACTATATGATGACCAGTTCTGATGGACCTGGCCATCCTCAGCAATGAGATCAACCAAATCATTTCCAATGGAGCAGTAATGAAATGAACCAGCTATGCCCAGAGAAAGAACTCTGGGTGATGACTAAAAACCATTACATTGAATTCCCAATCCCTATATTTATGCCCACCTGCATTTTTGATTTCCTTCACAAGCTAATTGTACAATATTTCAGAGTCTGATTCTTTTTGTATAGCAAAATAATGGTTTGGTCATGTATACTTATTGTGTATCTAATTTATATTTTAATATATTTAACATCCACGGGTCTTCCTGCCATCGTGGGGAGGGGTGGGAGGTAAGAGGTGAAAAATTGGAACAAGAGGTTTGGCAGCTGTCAATGCTGTAAAGTTACCCATGCATATAACCTGTAAATAAAAGGCTGTTAAATAAAAATAAATAAAAAGAATTACTAGCAATGGGCTTTAAATGATAACAGAAGGAATCAAGGAACCAAAAATTCTTGAGATTTGATCTCTACCCCCCAATTTTTTATGGATAAATCATATTAAATTTATTAAGGGTATATTGAAAGGGAAAAAGAAAATCAATAAGGAACATCTTGAGACTTGTTGTCTAGAAGCAGTACCACTCCTCCAACGTGGGTCATGGGATAGGGACTTGTTAGTATTTGTAAGAACCTTGGGTCTTTTTTTTTTTTTCACTCTAAATTTAGATATTTCTAAAGGCATAGGAAAGCAAGTGTTTTTAGAACATAAGATTGTGGCAATCCCACCTTAAGTATAATATTGAGTACCCAATTACAGGCATTATTGAAAGTGAAATTTGATAATCAGTTGTCAGAGATCATGTCAAAGAGATACATATTTCATGAAAAGGCTAGATCAAACCATCTCTAAGGTCCTTTCTTAATTCAAAATTCAGTGATTCTTATCTTATTTCACAGAATAAAAACCTGAAATGAGAAGCAATAATAATGACTTTTTTTTTTTAAGACTGAGTCTCTTTTTCTTAATCATAATAGAAGAACAGAGGCCATTCAAAGGCATGTTTCTCCTGCTGATCTGCATGAATATTTTCATTTGTTCTACCTTTGACTCAGGCAGTTTTACTTTCTCAGGCCATCTTGTGGCCTCCTTCCTCCTGAATCTCACATTTGTGATGGACTATGCCCTATCTGTGGCTATCTGATCAGTTTTACTCCTACTGCAGCTTATAACATTTAGGATCAAGCACTCCATAAGTCTCAGCCTCCTGAATGGCATGGATTTTAACAATTCCTCACCTAGGTTGGCACTAATATGATTCTAAAAAAAGAGGCTAGTATTGAAATATTTATTGACAAAATTAATATACAAATCATGGATTCATTAAAATATTTAAATTTAATAAATAATAGCGACACATCAATTAAAAAAAAGACAATCACAAATAAAATTAATCTTTCATTTCACAGGTCTTAAAACTGGAAGGAATCTTAGAAGTCACTGAGTGATATTAAGAGTAGAAAACTAAGACCCAGAAAAGTTAAATGACTTATATAGGGTCACACAGCTAATAAAGGGTTGAGGCAAAATTTAAACCAAAGTTTTCTAAACCCTGTATTCAATGCCCTAAATCATGCTGTCTTTATTATTTCCTGCATAAAGATATTATTACTTGACAATATTTAAATGGATTTCTTATCCTATTATGAAGGAAGGATGTTTTGATGGCTATGTCAATAGAACCCAAGATTTGACTGATTCTGCAATATTGGAAAGGTTTCAGAGATGTTCTCTTCAATTGACTATCTACTTTACAAGGACTTATTTAGATCGGGGCTTCTTAGACTTTTTCTATTTGAGACCCATTTTTGCTCAAGAAATTTTTGCATGACCCCAGGTACATAGGTATATAAAATAGGTAAACAAATTAAAACATTTACTGATAATAAATCATAATTTTGTAACTTCTTCATTTAGCTACATGACCGAAATTTAAGTTTCTGTTTACATAAATATGACAGGTTCTTCACCATGCCCTTAAGATTTCCTTGAAAGAATGAATAAATAAAGCATTTATGAAGTGCCTACTATATAAACAATGAGATAAGTGCTGGGGATACAATAGAACAGTAAAGAAAGTCCCTGTCCTTAAAAAGCTCACATTCTAGTGGGAGAGACAACACATATGGAAGACTGAAATTGCAAAGCAGTACAGGCAGAAAATGACCCATGGTGCTTTCGCATACAACAACAAAACAGATGGTAATGGCATCTAATCTTTAATGACATTTCCACTGAAAAACTGACATCACTTTCTGATGCCATACTCTTTGGAAATACCATGATTTTAGTAACAAGAACTTTTTTCTGGTTCTTTAATAAAAGTGACTTTAGCATGTGAAGGAACATTTTTCGCCACAGTGATTGCTTCCCAAGATGATGGCTATAGACATGTAGATGGCTGGAAAAATTGTTATTTCAGAGTCTTTTTGTTTCAGTATCCTAGCCTGTCTCCCTTAGAGTCTGAGAGAAGGTGGTAGTCAAAGTGATGGTTGTGGCTTTACCTTATTGGAAAACGATGCCTCCCATCTTTCAGTTTTGGTACCTTGCTTTAGTTTGGGCTTGCTTGCTTGCTCTGTGGGTGCCATTTGGTTGGCATTTGGTGGAAATGATTGGCCTTGTCTCCATAGGAGCTACCAACTTATATGATGATTATACAGAGTAGATCAGAAGCAGAATCGGTGATACAAGTAAGGCTATCAGACCCAAAGTGCCAATTCCTTTCATCTTTTTGATGACTCTTGGTCAACAGTTATTGCTGATGGTGATAAGAAAGATAGAAACCATTTTCACAATGATTTTTCCCCTTAATCATGGTCATAGAAGCTAGATTGGAAGCAATTCTGTTGGTTTGTAGGTAATAACAGTTACCAAAGTTCTTGATTTCAAGGTCCTGGGCAATTTTTAATAAGGTCTGAGAGGTGATGATATTAGATTACAAAGTTAGAATCTTGGATTACAAAGTTAGAGTAGGTGTTTGAGGCTAGAATTAAATTCAGGTCTTTTTGATTCAAGGCCCTGTGTTTTATCCACTGGGTTTTCTAGCTGTCTTTCAATTTTGATTAACTTGTGTAATTCCATTGTGTTCATTCTTTGTTAGCTATTTTTTAAACTCCCAAAAAGCAACAGAGAGGTGGGATGAGTATGTTAAAGAATTACATAGAAGTATTATCATCAGAGAGTTGTAAGGAAAGAAAAGGAATTTGGTGGTGAAAAAAAAAGTGATATAACTAATGGAAACTGATGTACTTCATTTAGGTCAAAACAATGGGACAATATATAGAAAACTCCTGAATATTACAGGGATGCTCCTATATATGATTTCTGGAAGATTTGAACAAGAATTGTACTATATTAGAGGATATAGATGAGTTATAATCTAAATTATCAGAGGGAATATCTATTTATTAAGAATACTTAGCTGAGCATGAGATAATAGTCTTTTTAAAAAAATCTTTTGAGATTATAAATCTTTCACAAGAAATATTTTAATGTAAGGTACAACAATAAATATGTATATATATTATTCAATTCTACTTATTTCTAAGATGATAATTGTAAAAATAAAATTTTGTTTAAAAAATCAGAACCTATTTTGATGGTGAAAAAACCAATATGAAGAAAAGTTTTTAGTTTTATTTTTATGACTAATTTTCCAAGGGACAAGAGGAGACCAACATTTTGGTTGTGATGGTGTATTTATACATGAATAGTTTCAAAGCCTCATAAATTGTTTATGTTTCAATAACTTCAGTTTTTTAGTCTAATTTTTCAGCTATCCATTTCTATTTCCATGATTCCTCTTTGTATAGTCTGGCACTGAATTCCTTTTTACTTTCCCATACTTTAACATCATTATTCAGTTGCTCATATGACTCGGTTCTAGAGAAAACTAAAATTAAGAAAGATATTTTAAGGTCTAAAATTGAGATCTGAAAACCTAAAATCCAATTGAATTTTGAAGACAGTCTTTATGTGTGGTAAAAAGTAATAATTTCATGGAACCATACACTAATCAGTTATGCACAGGTCACTAGGTGGTTCAAGAAAGACTACTGCTGTCACTATGATTGATCATTGTATTTCAATGTTTTTTTCAATAGGTAAGAATGATATTAAATCTACTTAAAAATGGGCTACTTGATAGAGGTGCTGACATCTGAAATTGATAAGATCAACAAAAGGGCAAATGAGAATAGATCTTAGTGTTATTGTTGTTCATTGAGAACTTGTTTTGTTGAATTCCACATTCATTCAGTAAATTATATTAGCATTTGCTATGCACACAAATTACATTTCAAGGTAAGATTAAATCCATATGTACTTATGTCTACCACACAAGAAATGCACATGTTTGCCAAAGCAAAGTGCTGTTAAAAATAATAAATTGCATACTTTTTCCCCATCTTCTATTCTTCAACCAATCTACCTTTGCAACATGAAGAACAATTATGTCCTTGACTGGGAAGTCATTTTCATTAATCCTTCAGGGAGGTCTGCCCTAAACCTTCTGTCTGTTTCTAGAGTTGGTGAGGGACTTTGTAATTTGTTTTCCTTTTCCATTCTTTATGGATCTTTTATACTTTCAAAAGAATGAAAAGCAGGGCTTTCCAGTGAAGAGTTGAGAAACAGATGACATAGGCAGTAGTCATGGGAGCAGGAAAGACAATTCAGTTTAAATCTACTAATATATATTGTTAGACATTGTGCTGCTCACTTATCATACAGAGGGAAAAAATAACTTCTTCCCCTAGGGAACTTACAGTAGGTGGAGATATGGATGAGTGGTGGAAATGAATGTATACAAATAAGTAAATATAAAATTAAAAGTAAATACAAAGTAATTTCGGGATGGTTCTAACAGAAAAGACCTCAGATTTGAATAGAAGATGTGAGACTGGAATAGAATTAGGAATTCCTAGAAGTAGAAATGAGGATGAAAAGCATTCCAGGCAGAAGCTGCAATCTATGCAAAGACATGGAGGTAGGAAATGAAATATCATGTATAGGGAACAAATAAGCCAGTTTGGTTGGAAAATTAGAGTGCCTGAGACATTGATGAGCCATTCAGAATAAGTCATCATTGTCAATTGGTTTACATTTTTGATAGCACTATTTTACCGCCATTTTGTGTCATTGTGATCTATTTTATTATGCTAGTCTTTAAATATACCAAATTAACTTTCCTTTTCTGTCTTGTGTTGATCCACCCATCTACTCACATGCTTTTTGGTAGAGAGAAAAATACAGTTTTACTAAATCCATGAAGCTGATATAAAGACTAAGGAAATCTCTCGGTGATGCCGATAGATCACTGGACCTTGAGTCAGGAAGATCTGATTTCAGATACTTATTGACTGTGTGACCCTGGACAAATCACTTAATCTCTGTTTACCTAATCCATTGGAGTAGGAATGAAAACCACTCCAAGTATCTTTGCCACAAAAACTGTGGATACTGTTAACGTATTTTGGTCGACATACTTATGAAGAGTCAGACAGGGTTGAATGACTAAACAACAAAGAAAACAAAAGAGGTGCAAAGGTATCATATCCAAGGGTATGCTGTTGAGTCAATGAATTATCTCAGAGTTGTTGGCTTGTCTAGGGAAATGCACTGTGAGATCATGACATTCTGACCAACATCTTAGAATCAGTCCCCTCATTTTATTAGTGAAAAAACTGAAACGCCAGAGAATTCAATGATTTGACTGAGGATCTCACACTAAGTTAGTGGAAAAGGAGGAAACTGTTTCATATTTTGCTTCCCTTCTTAATAGTTGAGAGCCTTGGAATGGCTTCAGCTTGTTGAGTAAGAAAACAGTATATTCTATACCACAATTGTTCCCTTATTGCCTGGTGGTCACTAACAAGACCCCATAATGGTTCCCAGTTTTGAGTTTATCTTGTTCCTAGTCCTGAAGGTGCAGCTTCAGTCTTTGAGGCAAGAGTATTTGCCCCTTCCAAAGCAGCTTGTCTAGTTGGCCTTTGAGTTTTCTGCCATCTGGTGGTAAAACTTGATAGAAAGATCCTAGAGTTCAGGAGACCTTTTGTAGTATAAATAAGCTTCTGGAAGTTACTTCAACTCTGTAGAGCACAATTTTTTTTTTCTCCATATGTAAAATGGCAGTGCTGAACTATCTATCAATCAACCAATTTAGCAAGAGGCTATTTTGTGCCATATATTATACTAAGTAATGTTAAGATGATATCTAATTTTCTTTTTAGTTCTATGCAGCAATTCTGATTTCTAGGTCTCTATTGCAAGATTTATTACAGCCCTCTGCACAATATACATTTTTGTTAAATATATTTAGATCATAAAGTACAATTCAATGTAGCTACTTACTTTTTGTTAATTATTTTGAATTGAAATTTCTTTCTGCTTTATGTTCTTTTAATGAGAAAAATAGCATATTTGACCAGTTGACAATTCAATTTAAAGTCTGATAAAATTCCAAATGGGTTTTTCATGTTTATTTACCCCTAATTTGGAGATAATTTACAGAAAATTTAATCCACATGGCTTTGTCGTCATTTGAATTTAAATTGTGAAAATGCTCATTTTTAAGAGCACTTTGAAGTTCAAAAGAAACTTTTAATAATCCTTTTAAAAGTCTTTTATCTTCAAACCAGAATTGCATTTAGCTAAAAATAACCAAAAATAAACACATAAAGGTTAAGATTTGGTTGGAAATCTCAAACCCAAACATTTTATTCCATGTTGTTCTAAGCTTGGAAAATTCAAAACAAGGCATCCTCTATTAGAAATTTGCAAAAGAAATTGTAGTTGCTACTATTCAAAGTCTTTTCTCAGAATTCTACAAGTAGCCTTGAAAGGTGGGGGATTTTTAAAAATGTGTTTATTAATAGATCTGTATTTACATATTTTGTTTTTCATATTTTCTCATTCTCCACCCTCTTCCCACAGCCATCCCTTTAAACAAACTTTTTTTCCAAAGGAAAAAAAAAATTCATGAAAATAGAATAATACATTTTTAAATGGAAATTTTCTGTGATTGTTACACACTCATGCCTCTGAAAAGGAAAAGGAGGAAATCTATTCTCATTTCTTCTTTATAGTGAGGTTTCTTAGTAATTTTAAAATAATAATTTTAATAGCTTTGTGGTTTTTCTTTCTATTTACATTGTTGTAAGCATGTATCTAGTCTGAGAGTAGTTGAACTTTCAGTATTACATCACCTATTGCCTATTGAACATCAAAACTGCTTTGTAGATGGCTCCAAATTTGAATTCATTATCTTTTCTTCCGAGCTTCCTTTCTTCTAATTCATAATTACAGTCTAGAGCATTTTCATCTTCCCAGTCATCCAGGATCATAACTTTGGTTTCATCTATTTTTTCACTTATACTTACCCCATATATCAAATCTGTTGCCAAGTCTTATCATGACTACATGACCACCGCACTGTTAACAGACGTTTTTCTTCATCACAAATTTGGACTACTGCCTTCCAGTTAGCCTCTTGGCTTCTAGTCTCTCCCCACTCCTCTCTATCCTCCACCCAACTTCCAAAGTGATTTCCCTCAAATGGAGGACTGAATTTGTCACTTCCCTATTCAATATATTTCATTGATTTTCTATTATCTCCAGGATCAAGTATAGAATCATGTGTTTGACTTTTAATGTGTTTCACAATTTGACTCCTTCCTGCCTTTTCAATCCAGCAAAAATGGATTCTACTATATGCATATTATATATATATATATATATATATATATACATATATATATGTGTGTATATATATATATACATACATACATACATACATACATGTAAAATACACTTTCCCAAAAGCATATTACAGAGTCCAAGGCTGAGTGCGCTAATCTTGGCAAAAAGATTGCAATGGTATTGTGAAGCCAGATCAAACAGGAGAGCTGATGGTTGAATTTTCAGTGAAAACATTTATGCATAGGAAATTGGCAAATGCAACAAATCATGATTTATTGTTTTGTTGACAGTCTAGACTTAAGAAATTGATGAAGAAACTGTTAATAATGCAGATTAGACCTAAAAGTGTCACATTTCTCCCCTTATTAAACCAGTGTTGAAACATTTACCAGAACACTCCAAAAAGGAGGCAACATAGTTTTTGGAAGTCCTTTTGCTGCAGTTCTCAAAATGTTCCTCTTAGGGAGAGTGTAGATTTTGTGTTGGGTTCCTGGAATATGCCTTTTTTATTGAGTCCAGTATACTCTCAGCTCCAGATGCTTTAATGGTCTGGTGTAATTCTGGCTTCTTATATAAACTTGATTTTACTTGTATTTATGATTTTAACTCATAACATCTTCACTTTTCCCTCTTAAGTATTTGAAACTTAAGACTTAAAATATAAATAAAAATTATGTATATATATATATTATGTATAATATACAAATGTAAACTTATAACATTTAGTTTTTAATTAAAACAATTTATGCATGATGACTACTACTTCAAAAAACTTAACCAAAGTCTCACAGGTTGTCAGTCATTGTCCATAAAGCTATTTTAATTAAAAAATAAGACTTAATCATTAATCCTCTATATCTCTTAAATATTCAAGTGGTTTAGAGAGTCTATGAGTTAAAATAATGAAGATAAATAAATACTCAAATTTTAATAAGGCAAAGCTAGATTAGACCATTAAAGCATTTTATACCTATTGAAAATTTTCTTTACTATATACAGCTAAAGAACCATTGATCTATTCAGATTATTGATACTTAAGGAAGCTTAATGATCTGGTCTAGAGAATTAGAGTAATTTTTTAAAATTCTCTATCAAGTTCCCAAAATTTGTAATTTTATGGTCAAAATATACAGAATAGAAAAGATTCCCTGCCTAACAATTTTATGTTAATTCAGAATGTGCCTAATTCTTTCTTTCTGGATTCTTAGCATTAAAGATGGCACTAAAAATGGCTGAATGGGAAGCTACCAACTTGTAATTCATATAAAATTCCTCAACTGATGCCATTCCCTCCCCCCCCCCCAAATTTTTCTGTACTGTACTGCCTTGGAATTTGCAATTTCTTCCCTTAATCATTTATCAGATGATGGCTCTAAATACATAGATATCTTCCTTATCAACAAGATTTGTACCATGGGAAGATGCTCACTTGATTTAGGACAGTCGACAGTCCCAGGTAGCTTACATTCAATAGCTAAACAAAATGAGATACTTGTAGGTCATTCAATGGTTAAAATAAGAAGATGAAATTACTTGGCCATAACAAGAGAAAGATGCTCAACCAGAAAGATACTGGGGACATCTCAAATTGATTGAGTTTCCATACCTTAGATGTCTATTATTTTCCATCAGCCAAGAATCAGAGGGCTTAGAATTCCTCATGCCTTTTTTTTTCCCCTCAGGCAATGAGAAAGTGATGTTAACAGTCTGATCCTAGTGCCCTGAGGCAACCAAAACTTGAAGAATGTCTCAATAAAACCCACTCTAATTTTCAGAGGGAAAAGGGAGGGAAAAGGGGTAGGGACATTGCTCCTACCACAAAGAGTAGCATAGGTAATTAACACATATTTGTTTATCAGGTTATTTAATTATCACTTAAAAGAGGAAAAGGCCTCAAAGGAATGGAACACAGAAAAGGTACTATTGATGTGGGAGAGGGAGGATTGTAAAGATTCTAGAGTATGGGGGTAATATTCAGCAAATGGAAGTCCAGATGTAATACTAAGAGGTGAGAGGGTGGGACCAATAATGGGGGATGAGGAAGATATATAACAAACTCTATTTATTTTGTATTTTTTTGCTTAGTAAAAGGATTACAGAGAAAACCTTTTCTCTTTTACTTCTGCAGTGGACAAAAACCACACCCTCCCATTCTCTGTTTTGAATTCAGACAGAGTAGAACTGGTCGGTCTCTCTGGCACCCCTGTTCCCCAAACCCCCAGCATAAAGCCACAAACTTGTGTTCAATCTTTAAAACTTGATTGCTCCTAAATATGCCTTGGCAATAGTACTTTTCCCCATTCACTCAGTATCTGTTTCTTATTATTTTCCTTAAATTTGTTTTTGGAATTTGAATAACAAATATTTTAAAATATAAATATTAATTTTAAAAATATACCAAAGATATACATCTTTGCTTTATATCAAGGTGTTCTGGCAAAATGATGCTTTAGGAATTCACCTTAAAATTTTTCTTTTGCATTATCAGTTTCAAACATAGTTACTAGAGAAATTATTTCCTGGCTTTAAACCTTTTTTGGTATGATTGCAATCATCCAGTTAATTTTTTTCATTGATACATAAGAATTATAAACATAGAAATCATTTAAAGTAATTTGAAAGTAAAGTTGGTCATAATAATTTTAATTTTAAAACAAGTTGATTCAGAACTTTGATTAAATTCTGGAGACTTTTAATAAACGCAGAACTCAATTAACGAAATATTATTATTAATTAACAACTAACAAATGAAAGTGACTGAAATGGCTATACAATATAGTACTTGACCCAAAGAATACTTCTAAAGTGGAATCACAACATGCTCAAGATTAACAACATAAGTAGCAGGGAATATGGCAAAGAAGGAATCTTAAGAAAGTGGTATTAGAAATATGATGTAGCAGGTATGAGCTGAGTAATAGGATGATACAGTGGGAAAAGATTGCATTTCATTTTGAAATGAGAAAACTAGAATTCAATTGTTACTTCTGCTGCTATTTTCATGACTTTAGTCATGGATATTTAAACTCTGCACTTCAGATTTCTTATCTGTAAAATAAAGGGGGTAAACCAGGACCATCCCTTACAACTAGCTCATTGATTTTAGCTGAGCATAGAACTTTAGATGAAGATTATTTCCATCTGTTTTTATATAAGAATCATATTTGAATTCACATAAGTGTTTTATGACTGTCATTTAGAAATTGTGCTGCATATTTCTAAATGAGTACATATATACACAATATATCTGTATATTCATATATATATATCATATATATACATGTATAATTGTGAGATATTTGTGGCTTTTAATGTAGAGCAGCACTCCCTAAGCTAACTTGGCAATAGAACTTTTTTGGATTTGAAATATAATGATGAAGGCTGTAAATTCTGGTTTGGAAGAAGTGGGGAAATAAAATGCCCTTGGGATAAAGGTGGGATAAGAATATTTTGGTGCAAAATAAAGGAAATTATATTCATACCAAGAAGTCCCATATAAGTATTTCTGAAAAAATATGTTTTTATTTAATATTGTATAGAGAAAATATTACCAGTACCAAAATTTTCTCATGAAATGCTACTTATGCTAGGGTGAACACAGGGGTCCACAGACAATAATATGAAAAATGTGATTATTGTCTCATTGGATCATAGATTAAGGGCTGTGAGGTTCTTAGGTATTATCTAGTCCAACTCCCTCATATTACAAATGAAGAAGCTGAGTCTCATAAGTTCTATGATAAGTGCTAATATCAGATTAAAATTTTGAACCTAGGTTTTATAATTAAAACCAACATTCTCTCTACCGCAACCCAAGAAGAGGGGAAATGCTTTAAAAAGAGAAGGTGGGAGAGGGAGAGGAGAAAAATACTCTGGAGGTAATATACAGCATAGGGTGGAAAGAAGGCTTCAAGTCTTTAATAAACTGATATGGCAATTAGAATAATAACAGAAGAATATGGGAGATATTTTAAAAGGCAAAATTTAAATCAGATATCAAAAGTGCTACCTTAATAAAATATATAGAAACTATTATATTATGTTGAAGATATAATAAGACTAACATAATTTGCAAGTCAGTTATCTTATATATTTCATCTAAAGAGAAAATAGTCAAGAATTCAGGAATAAACTATGAAATGGGATAATAATTTTAATATTTACCTCATAAGGCTATACTGTGATATTCAGAGAATATGATGTAAATAAAGCACCCAGCCTTCAAAGCATGATATTTTGATTAAACCATGATTTAATTCATACAGAGAACTCCTAGGTAAGAAAACATCCTTTACCAATATGGATCTACACTTGCTTTGCAACTTATAGCTTTAGAGCATTTCCTCAGACATTGAGAAGTTGTGACTTGACCAAGGTCACACACCCTGCATGTACCTGAGACTGAATTTGAATCTAAATCCTTCTAAGAGCAACTGACTTTTTTCCACACTATAAACTGTATGTATGAATACATGAGTGTATGTGTGTGTGTGTATGTTCACAAGATTTATACATTATTTTGCATGACTACACATATATAATCTATATTAAAGTCTTTGCCTTCTTAAGGAGGGGAAAAGGGAGTAAGGGAAAAAAAGGAAATTGGAACTCAAAAAATCATTTTGTAAAAGAAAAAATTATTTATAATATATATTGCTTTATGAATCATGTTGGGAGAGAAAAATTGCAATGGAAGGAAAAAAACCGTGGAAGAGGGAAAAAACAGAAAAAAACAAGTGAACATAGCATGTGTTGATTTACATTCAATCTTCATATTTCTTTTTCTGGATGCAGATGGCATTTTCTATCCAAAGTCTATTAGGATTGCTTTGAATCACTGAACCACTAAGAAGGACCAAGACTTTAATAGTTGATCATTGTACATTCTTGCTGTTCTTGTATACAATGTATTCTGCTTGTTTCACTCAGCATCAAGGCATATAACTCTTCCTAGGCCTTTCTAAGATCAGCTTGCGCATCATTCTTATAGAACAATAGTATATTACCTTCAGATAATACAGTATGTTCAACCATTCCCCAACTGATGGACAGCAACACATTTTCCATTGCTTCGCTACCACAAAAAGAACTTCTACAAACATTTTTGCACGTGTGTCCTTTTGCTCTCCAGAATGATTGGATCATTACACAACTTTACTAACAATGCATATCCTCTCTAACATTTATCATTATCTTTTCCTGTCACCTTAGCCAATCTGAAAGATGTAAGGTGGTGTCTTAGAATAGTTTTAATTTGCATTTCTCTAATCAATAGAGATTTAGAGCATTTTTATATGACTATAGATGGCTTTAATTTTATCTGAAAATAGTCTGTTTATAATCTTTTACCATTTATCAGTTGGGGAATGACTTGCATTCTTATAAATTTGACACAGTTCTTTACATATTTTAGAAATGAGACCTTTATCAGAAACACTTGCTTTAAGCTTTGTACTTTCCTTTTAATCTTGTTTCTGTTGGTTTTGTTAGTGCAAACCCTTTTTAATTTAATGTAATCAGAGTTGTCCATTTTTCCTTTTATAATGTTTTCTAGTTCTTGTTTGTTCATAAATTCTTCTCAAAAATCATTTTTAAAGAATGTTAAGTATTGTTTTATATATAATTGAGAATAAACTAAAACGTTTTTTTAAAAAAGACACATTTATGTGAGAGAAATTCAGAATTGCTTGTATGAGGTTCTTTCTTGATCTTTCTATGTTTGTTAATGATTATCAGCTTCCCAATTTGGAAGAGAAAAAACGCTATATATATATATATATATATATATATATATATATATATATTCAACTCTTTTTTTATTCAGCAATCATTTATAAAGCATCGTCACTGTACTGAGCACTTAGCTAATGCCAGAGATATGAAGAAAAAAAAAATAAAAAGGAAATCTCTACCTTCAAGGAGATTACATTGTATTTGCATAGATTTTTTCTCATTAAAGATCAAAGTAGGCTTTTAGAAAGATATTGTCTTTGTTCTTTAAATTAAGCTTCAAAGAACAGGTTGGAATTGAACAAGAGAAGATGGGAGAAATAGGATAACCAGATAGAATTACTAGCACCAAGAAATAAAGGCAGAAAATGCCAGGTATATCTTAGAAAAGAGAAATAATTCCTTTTGGCTGTCCTGAAAGGTCCTTTAAGGGAAAAATGAGGGCTATAACACTGGAAAACTTGATTGGGAACTTTCATTGAGGACCTTGAATGCCAGTTTAAAAATAATGACTCATATTTATTCTATAACTACAACAATATTTTTAGGGTTGTGATAAATAATAAAAAATATTTTTTAAAAATCCATTAAAATTTCAATAAAAAACATTGTCATATTTAGATTAGGAAAAAGAAATTTGAATAAATTAATGAACTTGCCCCTCACCTTACAATGAATGAATTAACAATAAGAAGGGAGCTAAATCTTAGAATATTCCAATTCCAAATTTAGTATTTGTTTTATTTTTTTAAGATAGCATTTCATTTTTCCAAATACATTGGAATACAGAAAGTTTTCAGCATTCACCTTTGCAAAACCTTACGTTCCAAATATTTTTTGCTCTTTCCTCCTCTCCTCCCTTAGTCAGCAAGCAATCCAATATAGATTTAAAATGGCAATTCTTCTAAACATATATTGATATTCATCATAACATTCATTTATTTTTTTTACCACATACTGCTTCTGCTATGATAAGAATCCTTGCCTATGAATTATTTATTTATTTTATACATAATGCTCAGAATGCTTTATTATCAGGTCTCAATATTCATAATAGTTTACAAACAGTAAATTAGAAAGAGGAAGAATGGGTGCTTCAGGCAAGTGCAGACATTAGTGAGAAGCAGCAGCTGATGACAGAAGAAAGAAAAATTACAGGAGAAAGAAAAAAAAAAAAATGAACTGCAAGAACTTTAGTTCCTCATCTGAAATAAAGGTTTGTCAAGAGTTCTCAATCTTTTTTCTGTATAGAAACCTGGACCCTTTTGGTATTGTATACATTTTCAGATTGAGGTTTTTGAAGAATTGAAAAAAAATGCTATATTTCAGATAGAGGATAATATAAAGATATATTTTCCCTTCTATACAGCTTATGGAAGATCCCCTGATATCTATCCATTGGTTCTAATGTAAGAAACCTGTAAATTCTATTTTTAAAAAATCCCAGTTGTCTGGGACCTTTTAGGATAAGGGCAAAGAAGACTCATTATTTCACTGCATTCCAATAAGAAGTGCCATTTACATTATGTTTTAATGTTTGCAAAACACTTTATACATGCTTGTATGAGGTTCTTTCTTAATCTTTCTATGTTTGTTAATGATTATCAGCTTCCCAATTTGGAAGGGAAAAAATGCAAAAAATATATATATATATTCAACTCTTTTTTTATTCAGCAATCATTTATAAAGCATCTTTACATAATATCCCTATCAAGTTAGGCACTGGCGAATTATAATTTTCCCTTTACAGATGATATAAATAAGGCATAGAAAATGTAAAAAAAACAAAACAAAACAAAACAAAAACTTTCCCTCAATCACATAGCTAGAGATATATCAGAAGCAGAAATCAACCTATTTTTCTTGATTTCAATTCGAGTACTCTATCCATGGACCAAATTGCCACAATGATGAGTGTTCATAAAAGATGACCTTCAACCCCTCCACAAAGTATACTGGGAATTCTATCAGCTATAGTTAGTTTGTAGCTTACCTAGGACTGTGATTTTTTTTTAATGTTTACTGATTTAATTTTTCATCAAAAAATAGCTCAATCATGTTAGTATACTCTACTCAGAAAAAGCCCATTCTAATATCTACTAGCATAGGGGTGATACTGGGTTCCTAGAAATGGACTGCAAACTTTGATGGATTTTTATTACACTGAAAAGATTGTTACTGTTTAATGATATGTATATCTGTTTTCAAAAGTTTATTTTCACTATTTTTATAGAAAAAGGGTAGAAAAACATATTACTATCTATGGAATCAACAACTTAAGCCTGATTCATAGCATTGCTGTGTACTTTATAACCATAAAGAATGTAAACTCTTATTTAATAGAAGGAAATTCTCTCGAGAGGAGTGACAACTTTTTTTATCTTTTTAAATCCTAGAATCTTGCACAGTGCCTTACAAAGTTGAATTGATTAAAGTGCCAATAAAAATGTGAACTAGTGTTCTTGCTGTATGGAACCTGCAAAAAATATCCTACCACCACCTGGTGGCAGTGTACTATAACTGAAGGTAAGGTCCTTTTGAGGAATGAATAAAAAATTCTAGAAACTGTAATCTCCCATAGTTAAAAATCACAAATAACGCAGATTATTGTTAGCTTCTAAAGATCACTTGATTTAAGACCATTCAAAGGATTGACCTTGAGATCATCATAAAGTTTAAAATGTTAGAAAAAGAATGTTTTGAAATAATATTTTTTTGCTAGATAGGGTTGCTAAATGTTAGTGCTTACTGAACTCTTGTCCCATAGGAAAAATAAGCAATTTAGGATAGTGAGGATCATATTTAGAAATTGTGATTATCTAAGCTTACTTATTTTACAGATTATCCACTCACTCATTTTATAGATGAGGAAAATGAGACCCAATGAGATCAAATAGTCTGTCCTGAGTCAATAATTCAAAGATAAGAGAGCTGTAATTCAAGTCTAGATCAATCCTCTGCAAATTTAGTGATTTAGTGTCTTTTATACTATAGTGCTAAATTTTTAGGACTAATTATGATAATAATAGGCATCATTTGCATATTGTTTTAAGATTTGCAAAGCACTTTACAAATATTACCTAATTTTATCCTTACAACAATCTGGAAGGCAGGAATCCTCACTTTGTGCATAGTTAAAATGAGACTGAGCAAACTTAAGAGGAGAGTATGGGTCTGAATTTAAATTCTCATTTTGTCAGTAACCTTGGGTGTGGTATTCTCTTCTTTTTTATAATATAATGATTCTCTCTGGGAGCAGGTTTCTTGTGGAGGTTTCCTGGAGGCAGCCTTAGTTTCCAACACGTGGGCATGATATTTAACCTTTCTAGATGTCAGTTTCCTTACCTCTAAAATGAGAGCATTGGGCCATTTAACCTGTAAGTTCTATAAATGTATGATCCCTTTGGAGAGGAGAGAGCAAAAAAATAGAAGATATTATTCATGCATTGGAACTCTCTGTCTCTCTCTCTTCCCCCCTAAGTTGTTAATTGCTAAGGTTGTTTTGATATCTCCCTTGTTTCGACATTTCATTTGGACTTTTAGCTTTATTGGAGAGACATATTCACATGAAAATCTTACATAAAAAAAGCACTTCCATCATGAGGCTGTTATAGGAATCATATGAGAGCATTTACAAAAATTATAAAACATGAAGTATTATATAAAAATCCATCATCACTATTTTTACTATGATTATTGTAGCAAGATAATATAAGCTTAAGTAATGAGTGGTACAAAGACTTTGTAATAACTAAATTCAGAGGAGGAAGGCAAGAACAGCAAAGTCTTGGAGCAGTCAGGAAGGGGAATTCCTGGCAATAAGAGTTCGTAAACTCAGGTCCATGAATTTAAATTTTTTATAACTATATTTCAATATAATTGGTTTTCTTGGTAATCTTATATATTTTATTTAATGACTTTCAAAACATTACCCTGAAACGGAGGCTTTAGGTTTCCCCAGATTGCAAAGGAAAAGGACATCATGGCATAAAGATTCAAAGTCCTTATCTAAACTATGCTGCCTCACCAGTTAGTAAATCAATACCTATTACTAGTAAATCTTGGCACGTAACTGCACTGAACTATATTCTTAGCTTCTCTACTTATAAAAACGTTAAATTTTGTGTTTTGAGATTTGGAAAGGATAGAAAATTCTGTTCCTGCCCTTAAAAATCTTAAAATATTTTATGCGGAAATAAAAACAACAAATATTAAAAGACAATTATTATCAACACAGATGCCAAACCTATCTCTATGAATTTATTCATGTATTTATATCATGTACAATATCCCCAAGTACCTTCCCCCCAGTGTTCCCCCAAGTACCTACCACCCCAAGTGAAGGAGGAATACACATTTAATTGCATAATTTATAAGAAGTTAATGACTTTAGGTCAGAATTGGAGAGATAAGAGTCCTTACTTTATTTGAACTACATTTGGGATCTACCATTTAGGAAGAATGATAATTAGCTAGATAACACATAAATAAGGGAACCAGGATAGCAAAAGTCTGCATGCCATTTCGATTTCATTCTAAGGAATGGAGATGATTAATGCATAGAGAAGAGAATACTTGTAGGGGTATATGTGAATTATCTTCAGATATCATAAGCCTTTCATGCCAGAAAGGTATTGGACTTGATTAGTTTAGAAATGGAAGAAATGCACAGGATTACTTAGATAATCAAAAGATAAGCTTACTAACAATTAGAGGCATCCAAAAGTGGAATAGGATACCTTGAGGGGTAGAGTATTTTCCTTTACCAGAAATTTTCAAGCAATGCCTGAATGACAACTTATTAGCTATTTCCTATAGTGTGTTCTTGTATAGATATGAGTTAGAACAAATGTTCAATAAGGTCCCTTCCATTTCTGAGATTCTGTGTTGATGGAACTTTTAAAATAGTACATAATCAAAATATGTATCTTTTGATTTTGGGGGAGTGGGAGCAGGAGGAAAATTTTTTGTAGCAAAGTAAGAACAACGATCCAATGAAAGTTTTAGTATGTTGTGTGTTCTTAGTCATCTCCTAGAATTCTTATGCTGGGTATAGCTGGTTCAGTTCATTACTGCTCCATTGGAACTAATTTGGCTCATCCCATTGCTGAAGATGGCCAGGTTTTTTTCTGAAAGCGTTTCAGCTTATCATACCTTATAGCAAAATAGCATTCCATCACAATTTATATAATAGAAGTTTTTCAATCATTCCCCAATCAATGGACATCCCCTCTATTTTAAATTCTTTGTCATAACAAAAAAAAAAAACTGCTATAAATTTTTTTGGGGGGTATAAGTTCTTTTCCTTTTCCTTGATCTCTTTGGAATACCTAGTATTCCACCTAATAATGTTATTGCTCAATCAAAGGTGATGCATTATTTTATAATCCTTTGGGCATAGTTCCAGATTGTTCTCCAGAATGGTTGGATCAGTTCACAACTCACCAGTAGTGTTTTAGTGAGCAGGGCCAAGAGATCATTATATACTTCAACAACAATACTATATGATGACCAATTCTGATGGACGTGGCCATCCTCAGCAATGAGATCAACCAAATCATTTCCAATGGAGCAGTAATGAACTGAACCAGTTACGCCCAGTGAAAGAACGCTGGGAGATGACTAAAAACCATTACATTGAATTCCCAATCCCTATATTTTTGCCCACCTGCATTTTTGATTTCCTTCACAGGCTAATTGTACAATATTTCAGAGTCCGATTCTTTTTGTACAGCAAAATAATGGTTTGGTCATGTATACTTATTGTGTATCTAATTTATATTTTAATATATTTAACATCTACTAGTCATCTTGCCATTTGGGGGAGGGGGTGGGGGAAAGAGGGGAAAAATTGGAACAAGAGGTTTGGCAATTGTAAATGCTATAAAGTTACCCATACATATAACCTGTAAATAAAAGGCTATTAAAAAAAAAAACAGTAGTGTTTTAGAGTCCCATTTTTCCATATCCTCTCAAATATGTCATTTTTTCTGTCATATCAGCCAATATGCTAGGTGTGAGATGGTATCCCAGAATTGTTTTAATTTGCATTTCTCTAATAAATAGTGACTTACAACATTTTTATGACTATAGGTATTTTTTTTTATTTCTGTCTGAAAAGTCCTGCTCTCTCTCTCTCTCTCTCTCTCTCTCTCTCTCTCTCTCTCTCTCACACACACACACACACACACACAAGTATCTGTGTATGTGTATATTTATCAATTAGGGCATGATTTGTAATCATAAATTTCACTGAGTTCTCTATTAATTTGAGAAATGAGGCCCTTTTCAAATATATCTGTTGTAATTTTCTCTTCAGTTTTATGATTTCCTTTTAATCTTGGCTACATTGTTTTTGCTTCTGGTAAACCATTTTAATTTATTGTAATTAAAATTATCCATTATATACCATGATAAGTTCTCTACATCTTGTTTGGTCATAAATTTTCCCCTTATCCATAGATCTGACAAATAAACTATCTTCCTAATTTGCTTATGGTGTTCTCCTTTGTGTCTATATCATTTACTGATTTTCACCTTATTTTAGTATACAGTGTAAGATGTGGGTCTTTATCTAGTTTTTGCCAAACTCTTTTATGATTTTTTTTTATTTCTTTCTTCTTTCTCTTCCAGGTATATCACAAAATAAGCCTGAACCCTTCCAACATTTTTGTAAGTCCTACAGATTTGAAAAGAAATGAGTGGGGTGAATAAACTTAGACTGGGAGTCTTTTAGGGGTACTTCATGACACATCATTTCCTGGTCACTAATCTTCATTGCTGTTTGGGGTCTAGGGATTGAGGTCTCTATATAAATGTTTATGGTAACCATATGTCTCAGATACCCTAGGACAACCTTGATTTCAAAAAGAAAATGTATTATAATGAGGCTTTGCAAAAGGAATTTTTTTCTTAGAAATTTTGCAAAAGAATATTTTTGTCAGAGCATGTATCCTAATTTTTCATTTAGAAAATATGGTCACCATGAACATACTCAAGCAACATTTATTGTCCATTGTCCCAATTAAGGGAACTATTGTCCTTTTTTTGATCTTTTGTGTCTGTTTTCTTTGTGCAAATGGATGGTCAGTATTTTGATAAAAATCTATTTCACATAATCAAATAAGTTATCTGATAGATTGACATATTTGTTTTTTATCCAAAATTCGTCCCACACCCAGAGTAGTCAATGTATATATTTTAGCCCTCTAACCTTGACAAATGTACATGCTTTTTTTTTCAACAAGCAATCTCTCTGTGTGTTTATATGATATGTATGATATATACCCAGAGTAATCAATGTATATATTTTAGCTCTCTAACCTTGACAAATGTACAGTTTTTGTTCAACAAGAAATCTCTCTGTGTGTTTATATGATTTGCTGGATCACATCTGCCCAGATAAAACAGGGTCAGTCAAGGGCTTGCTGGACTCATTGCATTAATTCTGCTGGGGAAAATATGGTAAGATTTTCAAAAGTTTCTGATGAAGAATTCAGATATTCTTCTTAATATCCCTCTGTGGCCAAAATTTTTCCTATCTGTAAAAAAAAAAGTTTAAAAATCTATTTAGAGATTTCCTGTCATGTCTTGTGTCCTATCCAGCTCTACACTAAGATGTCTATAGTTCTATAATATTTTTGTTATAATTCAGGAAGGATAAAAATAATCAAATATATGTTCTCTTTATTGTGAGATACTAAAAGCAATCCATTTCATTCTTCTCCCTAATTCTTAGAAATCTTTTATAACATAGTTCCTAAGGCCATTAAAAAACTCACACTAAGTTGCTCTAAGGGAAAATGGGAGTGAAGGGTGAATTGGAAGAATAGTAAGGATACTTTCCTAAGCTCTGTGATTACTTTGAGTTGGGTAGGTCAGAAATATGATGAAGATTTAGGAACTTGGGTAAAGAGGAAGTAAATACTATTGACTGGTTATAATTGGAGGGAAAGTTAAATAGACTGTACACTATTAAAGAAGTAGGAAATCTGATACCACAAAGAAAACAAATTGGATTGAAAGTTGTAGAAAGATTCTCCTTCACCTCTATGTGTCCCTTTCCCTCCTTTTTTTCTTTTCTTTTCCTGTTCCCCTTCCTCTCTCTTTCTCCTCATCTCTTCCTCCTCTCTCCTTCTTCTCCTCTTCTTCCCCTCTATCTCTTCCTTTCTTTCTCAGAAGCTAAAAGTAGGAGGGCATTGATTTACTTTCTCAAAAGTATGAAATTTTACTAATGATTTTTTTTTTATAAAAACTGGTCATTTTTACTAATCAGAAAGTGGAGTGGTGGGATCTGAGGTAAGAGAATGAAGGGGACAGACCCTGGAAGAGGTGAAATCACAATTTGTCATTTAATTGTCCATTTGTATAATTAAATAGTTTTCCATGGATGTATAACACCTGATCTTTCCCTTCAAGTTTCTTCCTCCCTTAGAATTAAAACATATAAAAATAGCTTGCATTTTTGTGCCATTTAAAGTTTACAAAGAGTTTTTTATGTGTTATTCCATTTTATCCTCCAAAGAACCCTGTGGGGGAGAATTCTGAGAAGATGGTAGAATAGGTTGGCAGATTTCAAACTTTCCAGATTTCCCCTACAAATAGAACACATTTGTGCCTCAGGGAGAACAGACTGGTGGAATTTCAAGAAGAGTTGGGGCAGAACAGAAGTCCCCTGGGTACAATCCAAAATGATCTAAAGAAAGGCACTGGGGTGGGATTAATCCCCGTGAAGAGCAAACACCTCCAGATTAATTCTGGCAGAAACACCAAATGAGGAGCCCCAGGTTACACTGGATATGGCTGGAGCCTCAGCAGAAACCACAGAAACTTTCACTTCCCTAGACTGCTTGAGGAGGGTAAGGGTCCTGGAAAATTGAGGGAACTTCAGCTGATTAAGAACACCAGGTTCAGTTGTGCTGCAGGAATGTGGTCCTGGGTGAGAAGAAATCAACATACCTATTAGAGCAGATGCAGTGGGTCAAGGATACTGCTGATTGTAGGCACTTACTGAAGGGCGGAGCTTTTAATTTGGGGTTCCAGGTCAGAGGGGAAAGCTGAAGTGAAGCTAGAGGTACTATCTTCCCATCCTACGATTAGAAGTATTTACACAAATAACTCCTATTTTTAAAAATAAACCACCATAAAAATGGAAACAGGGAAGTCCTCATCTTCAGAGGAGGGCACTGAGGTAAAAAACAAAACCTTCTACTTCAAAGAGTAACTTGAATTGGCTCCCTGCCCAGAAAGAATTTATAGAATTCAAAAACAAAATTTAAATGCAATAAGAAGGCATTGAGGAAAAACTAAAAAAATCCAAGAAAAACAAGAAGATTATGAAAAAAGGTCAACCAATTAGAAAAGGAGACACAATCCTAAAGATGAAAATAATTCTTTGAAAATTAGAATCGGGGAAGGGAAAGCTATGAAAGACCAAGAAATAATAAAACATTATAAAGAATGAAAAAGTAGAACAGAATTTGAAACATCTTACAAGAAATACGACAGATCTGGAAAACAGATCAAAAAAAGAAAATATAACAATAATAGGACTGCCTTCAAGTCCTTGACTTGAAAAAGGAACCTTGACACAATAATGCAATTAAAAATCCAAGAAAATTGTCCTGGACTGATAAAACATGAGGGGAAAGAAGAAATAGAAAAAAATCCACCAATCACCACCTGAAAGAGATCTGTGTGAAAACATGTAGGAATATTATTGCCAAATTTCAAAATCCCCAGATCCAAGAGAAAATTTCAAAAGAAACAAGAAAAAAAGTATTCAATTTGGAGCTACAATTAGAACTGTATAGGACTTAGCAGCAGCTACAATAAAAGACCACAGGCCTTGAAAGCATGTCTATTGATAATCAAAACAACTAGGCTTATCACCAAAAATATCATATCTGCCAAATTATCTATAATATTGAATGAGAAAAAATAGAAACTCCTGCAAATTTGCAAGTTTGTTGAATGTCCATCAACCAAATCAGAACTTAATAGAAAATTAACATGTAAGAATTATGGGTGACAACTTGAAACAAGGTGCTAAGTCAGTGGAATTGGTAGAGACAATGGTTATTTAGCATGGTGCTTAACAGTTCTCTAATTCAGTACATGTACTTAGTACTACTTGCTATAGTTCTACAAGATCCACGCCTTTGATAAGAGACTATATAAGCATGGACAAACTCAGCCAGAATCAGAACTGGAAGACAGAGACCGTGGTGGTCCTCTTGCCTCCCCCACAGAAACCAAGACACATTCAGGAGGACTTCAAGAAGGTGACAGAAGCAGAGAACACAAAGAACTGGCGGCAGGAGCTTAAGCTCTCAGAACCAAGGAGAGAGATAGGTCGCTAAGAAAAACTAGCAGAGCCCCAAGTGAAGGAGACAAAACTTTGAAGGAGACAAGATTTTGAAGGAGAGAATAAATGATTTGGACTTTAACCCCTGGCTACTTGTGTGGTAATTCCTGAACTGAAACAAAGGCTGCTCCCAGACACCCCAAGAGAACCGAACAAAGAGAATATTACATTTTGGTGAGAACATTTTATATAAGAGCCAATATCAAAGATTAATTTCTATGAATTCAACATGGACAAATTGTTTACAGTTTTATTAATATGAGAATGAATATCATATGTTTAAAATTGACATCAACAAAAGACAGATTGTGGCAGAGTTAAGGTAAAAATAGTAATTATATTATACAATGAGGCACAGAGGAAGAACAGACAAAGAGGAATTAGATTAGGGAGAGGACTTGTAGTTCTGAAAATCTACTCATATTGGAAATGAGTTAAATAGGCAATATGACATATATATATATATATATATATATACATATATAGCATAAAGGGTATAGCACTCTCCAAAATCTATAAAGAAATAAGGAGGGAGGGATGGGCATATGAAGTGAAGGAATGAGGGAAGACGACAAAGGTGGAATCCATGGTTGGGGAAGGTTAAGTAAAAGCAAGGCAGGGATAGGAAAATATGTATGTGTGTATATGTATATGTGAGGGAAAGGGGAGGGTGTGTCTATGTATATATGTGTATGCATATAGCTACATAAATATATATTTTCTTAACTATAGCTTGCTTTGGGGTATGAGGGCTGAAAGGAGAAAAAGAATAAAGTAAAAAAAATCACACAGCAGAGAACAAGAAAATAAAGATGGACATTCATGAATATAATTTCTTCATATATATATTTATATATATATATATATATTTATTTTTCCTTGAACTAGTAATTTGTTGTTATATATTTTGAATCTTCCCTGATTTTCTGTTGGGCACACGACATTGTTCTCTTTTGTTTTATTTTGTTTGGGTATTCCTTTTCTGTTTTTCTTTTTTCTTATTCTATTTTTTAAATAAAATAAAAAAAATTTAAAAAGGATTCTGAAGTGTTGGCTCTTGTTATTCACATTTATAGATAAGAAAATATAGTTTGAAAGATTTAGAGATGTACCCAATATTACTTTACCAGAAAACATCTGAGGTATTAGTCAAACTCAGATTTTCTTGACTTAAAGCTGAACAGTTAATAGATTTTAACACCTAGTTTCCTACTTTACATTACTAACCAGAATTCAAGTCAATAAATGATAAGGGTCAAACATTTATTAAATACTTACTATTTACCAATTACTATTCTTGTTCCTTAGGAATACAGAGTTTCCTCCTTTTACTTTTACAAAATTATTCAGTAGTGTGATTGTGATTGATTTTATAGATCACTTTCCATTTTCGTACAATAGAATACCAAGAACTTCACTGAAACACTATTGATACCAAGAGAAAATAAGGAAAACCTGCAGATTGGGTAAATCCCTGATGGCAAATTTATAGGAAGAGATCAGAGGGGATCTTCATTGTCCTGGGAACATGAAAATCAATGAGATTAGAGATCTATTTGTATATTGACTATCAATTGTTAACAAAAACAAATACAAGTACTTCAAATGCAATAATGAGGAACACTGATCCAACTCTTGCTGTTTCTTATTTACATAGTTTATCATTGTTTATATTTTTCTTTTAGATCCCTGTTAGCAGTTTTGTGACTCTGTAACAAGACTTGGTAAGCAGCCAAGAAATAAAGAAAAGAAAAAGAGGATTATGTGGAAGATTCAGGGTTAGGTGTTAGCATTGTGGACATAGTGTGGGGTCAAGAGGGTGAAGGATTTTTGTTTTCAGAGAGAACAAAGAGACTGATCCTAATGAATATTTATTCTATTATGCACTGTTATAATTATGTCTTCACAACCTCCTTTTCAACTCAAAATTTCTCTGTTTTTATTTATGCCCTCTTCTTTCATTCATGTCTAATAGGAAAAATTGTTCTGCCTTATAGTCATCTTCACAGTCTCCTTTTGTCATTGACACTGGAAAGCACCATATATTTACAGGGCACTGTGTTTGGGGAGAAGAAAGGTTAGTTAAACTGAGTATAACTGGCAAGGTCCATAGTAGGATTCATGCAAATGTGTAAGGAGTAGTGAAATGGTACAGGTCATAAAATAAGCTCTTTATTGTGTAAATTGTGAGACAAAGCATTTTATACCAACACCTTGTGCTTTGCAAACTCAATATTGCTGCTCTCATTCCTTCCCCCCATCTCCTCCCCTAGATGGCAAGCAATCCAATATATGTTATACATGTTACAATATATGTTAAATCCAATATGTGTAAACATTTATACAATTTTCTTGTTGAACAAGAAAAATCCGATCAAAAAGCAAAGAAAATTATAAGAAAACAAAATGCAAGTGAACAGCAACAAAAAGAGTGAGAAAGTTGTGTTGTAATCCACATTCAGTTCCCACAGTCTTCTCTTTGGGTATAGATGGCTCTCTTTATCACAAGATCATTGGAATGAGCATCAATCATCTCATTGTTGGAAACAGCCACATACATCAGAATTGATTGTCCTAAAATATTGATGTTGCTGTAGTTCTGATCATTTCACTTAGCATCACAACTCCAGGCCTCTCTAAAATTATCCTCCTGATTGTTTCTTATAGAACCATAATATTCCATAACATTCATACACTATAACTTATTCAGCTATTCTCCCAATTGATGAGTATCCACTCAATTTCCAGTTTCTTGCCACTACTAAAAGGGCTGCCACAAACATTTTGTACATGCGGGTCCCTTTCCTTCCTTTAAGAACTCTTTGGGATATAAGCCCAATAGAAATTGCCAAAAACAGAACACAGAAATGGCTGAAAAAAGCAAAGATAAAAAAAATCAACAGAGTAAAATTTTAAAGGAAAATTAAAAAAAAATACACAGATAGCATTTTAAGATTACAAAGCATTTTGCATAAACCAAAAAAACCTGATTAATGGCAGGCTACATAAGACAAGTGCAAATTATTTGTCTCCCAGAAAAATACCAAGATATAATACATACAGAAAAACTATACACAAAAATAACAAACAAGGCATAAACAAGTTTTCAGTATCTCATAATTGGTTGTTACTGCAAGGAAAGACTTCCTGAAAGAGGTAATATATTGTTCAGATTGGACAGCACAAGTATGAACTTTTCCTCAAGATTTGTCTAGCCTTTTTTTAAAAAAGGTAACTTTAAAAAATAATAGCATTTTAACTGTTCCCAACACCTGAAAATACCAAGGAAGGGATAAATGATATTAATACAGGCTAACTGAGCCAAGAACGTGTATAAACCTTCAGGAGACTAATTGAATGTTATAAAGGCCACAATCGCTCCTATTTACTTTAGGCATAAAAGTAAAGGCTTGCACAGCTTCTTTTCTTTTAAAGGAAAAACACATAATTTTAATGTTTCAAATGCCTGCTGAGTTGACTATAAATTACAGGTATAAACCATGTTTATCTTTGTAATGAGCCTGGAAAAGTGATGACATATCAGAATAATATGAACACACAGTCTTTTATGCCCTCACAATGGTGAATGGAATTGAGTAAATTACATTCCAAATGAAAGAGAAAGGGAGGCTAATCAAATCCAGCATGGATCAGTGACAGCAAGATCATTTAAAATTTGATCATATTTTTTTTCTACACTACATATGAAACTCCCTCAGTGTTCTGATTTTGTTTGTACTATTTTTCTTTTTTTACCAGAATTCCCATGGAATAGATGTATATGACCATGATTGTTATTAACTACTTTGTGAAGTATTTACCCTTCTCGTTGTTCAAATATTCCTGCCATTTTCAATTGTCTCTGTTTTGGTTCAAACACTCTGTCCCCTCCCTTCCTCCCAAACCACCCTATTGCCTTTCTTCCCCTCTCACCCTTCTCTTCTACCAAAGGCAGCCACATGGGTGCAGGAAGAAAACATGGTTCTGTTTTAGTAAGAAGGCATTTGTAAAAACAAAGGCTATTCCACCCCTTCACATGATGATTCTTTCTTTCTTTTCTTCATTCCCCCTCCCTCCCTCCTTCCTTTGTTCTTTCTATCCCGCCGTCCCTCCTTCTCTTTCTTCTTTCCTACCTTCCTTCCTTCCTTCCTTCTTTCCTTCCTTCTTTCATTCCTTCCTTCCTTCCTTTTTCCTTCTTCCCACTTTCCCTTCATTTTGCCCTTCCTTCCCTCCTTCCTTTCTTCCTTATTTTTTCTTTCTTTCTTTTTATGATAGCTTTTATTGAGTATATCTGATGGAATAGCGCATACAGAAAAACAGTTTTTTTTCTGAGTCCCAAATCACCATTACTCCTTAAATTATGCTCTATGTGCTGACTCCTCAGAGTAGCTTGTCAGTACAATCACATTACCTTTTAGGTAATCCTCTGTTGCATTTCTGGGTTAGTAATATACTAAAGGAACACAGTATTCTATATGGGACCAAAAATATCTGGAGTGTAAGATGGTCTATCATTAGTTCATTCAATAAAGATGTTCTCTGATTTTCTCATACTTTCTCTTTAGCTTGTTCTTTGGCATCATTTGAATTATGTATTGGCTTTAATACATCATCCAATTATTTCTTAGAATTAAATATACTAATTGTTGTTGAGCCATTCAATCATATCTGACTCTTTGTGACACTATGAACCATAGCATGGAAAGATCCTTTTGTCTTCTACTATGTCTGTCCAAGTTCATCTTCACTGTTTCCATGATGCCATATATCTTTCTCATCCTCTGTCATCACCTCCTTTTGTCTTCAATTTTTCCCAACATAAGGATTTTTTCAAAGAATCCTGACTTCTTATCCTATGATAAAAGTATTTAAGCTTCAGCTTAAGTTATTTGACCTTCTAGTGGATATTTTGAATTAATTTCTTTAAGTCTGGTTTGATTTCCTTGCTGTTCAAGGGACTCTCAGGGGTTTTCGCCAGCACCATGATTTGAAAGTTTTCATTCTGAAATACCCAGCTTTCCTTATAGTTCAACTTTCATTACACTGGAAAAATCATTGCTTTGGCTATATGGATGTTTGTCAGCAAAACAATGCTTCTGCATTTTAATATGCTATCCAGAATTGCCATAGCTTTTGTTCCAAGCACCAAGGATATTTTTTAATTTCATGGCTACCATCTGCAGTGATCTTTGAGTACAAGGATATAAAATCTGATACATGAAGGCTGAAGGATTGGAAATTTTTGGTTCTGGAGTCATAGGGCTGTTGAGGGAAGCTCAGCCTTTTTCTCCCTCTTTCCAACTCCTATATTTTAAATCTGCTTTTTCATGTCATTTACCTTCCAAGATTGATGATAAAAATAAAATTTCAAAAGGTCTTCCCAGTTGTTCTTTACTGGATAAAATAATACTGATCTAAGAAGCTGAAGAAGCTGACTGGTTCCATACTTACTCAGAATATGAATGCCCTAGAACTTGGTAAGCCCTTCCTCCAAATTACCCTAGAGCAAGGCAGCCATTGCTAATATGCAACTTTAAATGGAAAAAATTGGGGTCACATTTAACGAACTTCCATTTGTGATGGTACACAGTGTGTAATTCCTTACCAAGTGAAGCACAAATACCACCCCAGGCATATTTCTACTAAATACCCTTAAGATGACATGGCCAGAGTGACTTAGGATGATATGATACAAAGGATACTGTTTCTGACATCATGAAACCTGGACTCATACCTGTCTCCCCTATCTTCTATTACTTGTATGACCCTGCTCTATTTAATTTTTTTGTGCCTCAGTTCTTCATCTGTAAAATGAGAACATAGATGGGGCAGCTGGGTGGTGCAGTAGATAGAGCACCAGCCCTGAAGTCAGAAAGACCTGAGTTCATATTTGAACTCAGACACTTAACACTTCCTAACTGTGTGGCCCTGGACAAGTCACTTAACCCTAATTGTCTCAGCAAAAGAGAGAGAGAGAGAGAGAGAGAGAGAGAGAGAGAGAGAGAGAGATGTTCTCTATGGTCTTTACCAACTCTTAATGAATAATCCTTTGATCTGTGATCCACCAAATTCCTGAGATTGTTATTCTTCCTCTACCTTCCAAACTATCAGATTGATCTCTATTCTGTACTTGCTCTAGAATGGTTTTCTTTTTTGGTACTAACCTTGTTGCTTAGTTATGGATAGCATAATTATCTGAAATCATGAATTAATAAAGAGCAGGGCTCATTGTGTTTATCCTTGACCACATCTCCAGGGAAAAAGTGCCTGTTCCCCTTGTTGGAACTATCTCCAAGATGCTAATACTTTGGATCCTGGTTCTGACACTTCCACATAACATCTGATTGTTATGTGCATAATAAGGGACAAAAATCAGAATGTTCCATAAGAAAAGATGAGCATATAAAGCTCAATATTTCCAGCATTTCCTTAAAAGACTGGAACTTCTTCTGTCCTCCTGGTTTCATTCTTAGAATTTTATGCCAATTTTTTTTTTGTTTTTTTTTTTTTTTTTTGCTGAGGCAATTGGGGTTAAGTGACTTGCCCAGGGTCCCACAGCTAGGGAGTGTTAAATATCTGAGCCCAGATTTGAATTCAATCCTCCTGATATCAGGACTGGTACTCTATCCACTATACCAACTAGCTGTTCCTTATATGCCAGTTTTAACACCATGACTGGAAGGAATCTCAGATATCATTAAATTCAGTTCCCTCACTTTTACTTATTTTTTTTTTATGGATGAGGAAACTAAGGCTTAGATAGATTGTGATTTGTCTAGAATCAGAAATCTAGTAATAGCTTATGTCAGGATTTCAAACAGAACCATCCAGTTTTCTATTCTCTATGCCATATTATCTCCCTGTTCAATGGATTCCAGTGAATCTGTAATTATATTTTTCATTGGTGATTTTTGTTTCACTTATCTATATAATATGACTGTTCAATGTGTTACATTCTTTTAAAAAGCTATACTGATTTTTTTTCCTTCCACCTTTATGATTCTCACTGCTGGGAAACTGTTTTATATCAAGCTTTTTTCTGTGGTAGATATTTTGTCTTCAAATTTTTTTTCTTGTTTTCATACTATATTGTCTTTAATCCCCTATCTACTCACCTCCCCTACCATTGCTGAAAAACTCCTCCTTTCCCTTCCCCTTGCAAGTCTGGGAACTGCCTAAGATTTCAGGAAATGTCTTTTTCCTATATTTGTCTACTCCTCCCAATGACAGTAAGTATATTTGTGGGAAAGTATACCCTAACAATATGGAGGAAATGTTTTATTGCTCCTTTTATTACTATGTTCTTTCATTTGCTTTGAACTAATTATATCCTATGGATGACTAGTAAAGATAAACATATCAGTAGAGACTTCTGAGCCATGGTTTTGAATGGCTGTAGACCTTTAGAGTACTTTGGATTTGGAGTAGTTTTGTTAGTAAGATCTCCTTCTGTGATTTGGGAGGCATGCCCAGATGCTACAGAATCTCATATAATTTTAATATATTTATGAGAGACATCTGCATTTTGCTCTACTGAGTCAAATTATTTTTTTTAAATCTATCAGCAATGGACACAATGAGATGTTATATTCTGTACTCTTCATAGTTATATTTTGTGACCCCAAAATGTTATTTGTTACAGAAAGTATATACAAAAGTCTTACTGTCCCCTTTCCATGCTTTCATTAAAATTAACTTTAATGCATAATCCATTTACATAAAGATTTCAAAGAGATAGAGTAGCCATATGTATTCTTAGTTGCTGGTGTATTCTCCATCAACTTTATTTTTTTTAATATCATTTGCAACCTCTATTCTTGGGAAGAATCATTTCATTAAGATATCTTAAAATTTTTCTTTGGACTCTTTAAAATTGCATTGCTCTTCTATTCATTTAAAATATTCTACAATTTAAAATAGGTCCAAATTAGACTTTTAGTATGTTTAAACAGATTCATACACTAGCTTTTATAGATTTCATATACTTGACATATTGTCATCTTCTCATATAATATATTCAATACAGAAAAGTGCAATGTAGTAAGTCTATCAGAGCCATAGTGAAAATAAACTACTATGGAAATACCAGGAGATTTTCCATTTGATTGTTGTTTTCCTTCTGCTTTCAGTGTTAACTATTTTCTAAAGCCTGGTTTAAGAAAGACAGTTAGGATGTATCTTTGGGTTTATTTCTCCTAAGCAATCAGACATGTATACAAATATACATGAGAGTACAGTCAGAACTGAGTTTGAAGTGGGCTTAGGTAGCAGGGGTTATAAAGACAAAAATAATAAAATGGGTGCATCTAATCATAGTGATCTTATCAGATTATCAAGACAAAATGACATGACAGGAAATGGGGGTAATCATATAGTGGTTTTATCATGTCATCCCTGGACTGGGCTATTTTTCATAAGTTGCATGGTGGTGGTATCAGGGCTGGAGGATGACATGAGCTAGGCTGACTTAGTCCTATAGCATAGTGGGGGAAATTCCAGGTTCAGCAAGCAAATACTTCAAGGAATTTCTGATGTTGCCCAGCTTAAGGATTGCTCATTTTGGCTCCTACTTCTGATTCCCAGTTTCCTCCTCTTCCTAGTAGTGGATTTTGATCAAATCAAGGTGGTTAGTAAAAATCATTAACTGCCTTCATTCTACAATAATCTACAGATAATTTTGAGATGATCTGATTTAATTTGATCTCTTAGCAAACTCTCTAAAGGCTCATTTTCCCTTCACTGTTTTGTGAGGTGACTACTTATAATTTGCTATTATATGCCTCAGAAATGATTAGCAGATGTGCTAATATGCTAGGTTCTAAACTGGTGCTGCATGATTACCCTTAATTCTCCTCTGTGGGACCAGCAGAATAAATTTAACCCCTTTCTCTCATAACCTTTTTCAAAGATTTGAAGAAAGTTATTGTGTACACTTTAAGATGTCTATTGTCTAGGTTAAACATCTCAAGTTCATTCAAATGCTCTTCATATATAACATTCACTTGGTCTTTCAGTTTTTTTTCTTTTTGGCTTAGATGCATATTTGTTATCAAATTGAATATGATAACAAAATGAATATGATACCTATAACTAAATACTGAAGATATGGTTTTATCATAATAAAAAAGGACTGTTACTTCCTTTAATCTTAACATTATGTTTTTTAAAAATACAGTATTAATTTTTTGAATTACCATATAGCATTAAGTCTTTGTTTCATTAAAACTCATTGTTCTTGTTCAGACACATTTTGTTCACACTTCCCCATCTTGTACTCATGATTTTTTTTTCCTAACAAGTATATGACTTTACCTGTCCCCATATTAAATTTTTAGGTCTGGATTTTTGTTACCCAATATGAACGGTGTAATTTCCATTTTTGTATCTCTTCAAAGTAGAGAATTAAGCTTTTTTATCTTTATCCAGAACATTGATATAAGCATTAAGTTGTATACAGCAGTAAAGAGTCCTTCATGTTCCATGGAATGATAGAAAATAAAGATTAAGGTACATTTTATAACATATAGTGCAATATTAATGAATTGATTATCCATTTTTAAATTATCTAACAAACACTACTAGGCAGAGGAGGGAACTGGGAATCAGAAGTAGGAGCCAAAATGAATATTCCTTAAGCTGGGCAACATCAGAAATCTATCTATGAGAAACAGATATTAAAAAAAGAAATGTGAGATAAAATATTCATCACAATTAGAAAGAGGAAATCTTTTAATTTATCAACAGAAACAATTATGGGTGATAAAATAGACTCATTTATGCAAATAATTTTACACAACAAAAATATTATATTTAGCATTAAAAAAAGAATGAGACAAACTTTGACAATAATGACCATCTTGTTATTGCATCCCTAGCAGTTCTCATAGTAAGTGCCCAATCTATAAGAGTTAGTGCTCTATCCATTCATCCATTCACTCATCCATCCATCCATCCATCCATGCATCTATCTATCTATCTATCTATCTATCTTTATCACTCTCTTCTTTGGATTATACTATTGACTTTCCATTCTAAATTATTATTACTCTTGGCTACCTTATTTATAAAGACCATGTATAGGGTGGTTACAATGGCTATTTAATTTATTTTACCTTTTTCATTTGAATTGTATCAGTATAATTTCCTTTTAAAAAGAGTGCAATCTGTTCATGTTTGTATTTCCCATTTCTCACCATCAATTACTTATTTAAATAGGCCAGGTAGCGGTGTTTTAATTATATGCCATATCTTTTTGTCACTTTTATCTTTTATTTTAAACATGTTTATTCTGATCTTTGCTGTAAAAATTCAGTGACCTGTCTGTACATAGACAATAGATTTTAGAAATTATTTCCATACCTGTGACCACCCATTTCTTGGCAAATAAGATCCAAATTCATTTATTCTGAATCACTTGATGTTCACCATGCTTAGTACATTTCTACTTTTTCTTTAAAAAAAAAAGTATAGGTGAAAGTTTTCTTTACTTTTAGAAGCCTTTTCATTCAACACAACACAAGGTGGTCAGGGATTTTGTGAATAGTGCCCACTACTTTTGTAAACTATTTTTTTTTGATTGCTTGTTGTCCTTTGTTTTCAAAAAGGCCAAAATGAAATCACTGTTAAAGTCATGTGTCCAACTTTGGCTGATCAGACAAATATGAGCTCAAAATAGTTTCTTGAAAACTTCTACTTGAACTATTCAGCAAGTCTAGAAACAGACTTTCAATGTGATGGGTGGGACACTTTGTGAGCCCTTGCCTTGTACAAGTTCTCCATAAAATAGTCTTTTGGACAAGCATATGTTTGGCATTACAATAGTTTGACCAGCCCAACAGAGTTAATGCTCTCTGCAGTAGAGTTTAAATGTCTGACAGTTTAGATTAAGAAAGAACTTTTATATCTGGTAGCTTATCTTGCCAGATGATCTTCAGAATCTTTCTAAGACAATCCAAATGGAATAATTTCCATTTCAATATTTTGTATTATTTTTCTTTAAAAGTACCAGTGTTATATAATGGATAGCAAACTACTTTCAAAATCAGGAAGATGTCTGTTAAAATCCCACCTCTGGTACCTGATATTACCTTTTCTAATATCATCTGAATAACTCTAAGACTATAAGTTTCAAAAAAGGTGTCAGACTTCAAATAAAGTGGGAGAACTCTGTATTAATGTAATCAGTCTAGCTGCCACTTTGTTTTTATATAAAGTGTATTTCTCTATGTATTTTGTTTGTTTTGCTTTTTTGTTCCAGTAGAACATAAGGTCCTAAAGATTACCTAGTGTTTCATTTTTATCTTTGTATTCCCAACTATTGAGACCATTATATTTTATATGGTGGACAATTAGGAAATATTTATTGAATTTTATTGTTAATTTCAATATTCCATTTTTCTTCACTAAGAAGGATCTCAGAACTATCCTTACATTTCATCACAATTTCATTTGGTCATTTCTTATTATTTAAGACAGGAATATCATATTACTAAAATTTTGTTCTTCCAGTAAGGAAAACTTATTCATCATTGGACAGGGATCTCATAGAACTTTCTGTACCCTTTCTTGTCTGTGTATTAAAACTAATATAAGAATAAAAAGTTGTCTTAGTAGGACTGTACAATTATGATTTTTTTTTTTTATTTCCTGGGTGACCTTGGCCAAAGAAATGCATCATTTATTATTTATTATATTAATGACAGGCTTCTCTGTGTAGGCTGGGCTGACCCTCAGGAAGCAGATGTAGTTTGTCACCAAGACCTCTTCATAGTCTTTCAAGAATGGTAAAACTTGCCAGAATATGTGCTTTACAGAGATATCTCTTGGTAACTTATTTTCAAATAGAGATTGTAGAGAACTGGTAATTATTTCTCATCTTTTGGAAGAAAGATGGTGACCTATAAGTGCAAAACAAAACATATATTTTCAGACACAGTCAATGTATTTTATTTTTGTTTGTTTGTTTTGCTTTACAGTACTTATTTATTACAAGACAGGTTTCTGTGGCTGGAATGGGGGATTTAAGATAAAAGTGGAATTATTATTTATATAGTTTTCATTTTATGTAGCATTATGCTTGGCATATAGAAAGAATTGAAAACAAGCTTAATTAGCTGATTGATTTACTTGGCTTTAAAAATTATTCTGTAAGTAGGTTCATTATATAATCTAATGATGAAAATATGAAAAGAGAAAAAATTAAAGGTAAAATTGTTTCTATGAAAAATAGCCAAATATGTTTTAGGTTCTATTGAAATGTTATTTTTGAAGATAAATTTGTCCCAAATTATCTGTTCATTAAATTAAACGAATGTGCTTAGATAATTACTATATCTAAAAGAACTTAAAAGGTAATAGCATAAGAATAGGCTGACTGTAAGATGAAGAGTTATGCAGAGTAGAATTCTATAACCTGGAGGCCCTGACTTCTTGTCTTACTATTTATTGCAAGAGAGACTTTCCCTTCTAACTTCAGTAAAGGAAACAAACTTGTTCTTTAGCAAGTCTATAGTTGGTCCACTTCAGTCACAGTCTATCAAAAGCCAAGCCTCAGGCAAGGAAAGTAAGACCCTTAGATTTCTGGAATCTGTGAAATCAGGTCCTATTTCTGGACCTTTCCAGAACTAATTGTTTTGGATACAGATAGAAAGCTGGATTTTCCAGGAAACTAGATGATCCCAGCCATCACATATATCTAGACTTGATGACATCTGTGGCCCTGTGAGTGTGATGGCATTCTGTCACAGCATGAAGGGATTTGTAGAGTCTTGGCTGGGTTTGACATCTTTGGAACTCTAAAAGAAGTCTCCTTAATGTTGAATTGAGATGAATCTTTCCTTTCATAATCCTTGTCAAATCTAGAGAAGCTTGCAAATCTTTATAGGGCCAAGAGGTCTTACTATAATAATATCACATCAGATTCAATGAGCTGATGATGTCCAGGTTGGGTGGGCAGGATCTGGGTGAGACAGCTTTGAAGGGCCACAGTTCTATTTCAGCATGATGGGAAGTTGTAAGATTGACTGAGAAGAATGACTTCTATATATTCCTTGTCAACCTCAATGATTGGGCAGGGTTTCCAGCAGCCATGCTTTGATGTGAAGACTGATATGAGCAAGTGTCTGGGTTTCTTAGAAAGAAAGGGTTTGTGACAACAGAAGGTCAGTGTTCATGAAGGCTGAATGCAATTCCCTCCTCCAACAGAATGAATGAGAATTTGCTAGGTTCATCTAGTCTAACCCATGGTGATTAAGTAGTATCTTTCTCTCTCCAGACTCCCCCATCTCGTCTGTGAATAGGCCAGGTGCAATTGAAGGGCCCTTTCCTCCCCAACCTTAACATCTCAGTTTTCTAGGGCCCAGTAAAAGTGGTAAGAAAAAACATGGCAACTAGAACAGGATCTATGCCAAATCCCAATGGCAGACAAGATGTCTCAGTACAGGATAGGCTAAGGGTTATAAATTCAACTCCATACTCTAAACAATTCTAAGATTTGTCGTTGGTGGTTACCTGCAGGCCATCATTGGGACTCGGATAACTTGGTCCTACTGACCTTTAAAAAGAAACTTCAGGGGCCTTCTTATCCAAGTCTAAATACAGTCCTGCTGAAAAGAATCCCAACTATATAACATGTCCAACAAGTAGCCATCCAACCCTTTCTTGAACACTTTCAATGAGGGAGAGTGCATCACTTCACAAGCTAATACATTCTACTTCTATACAATTCTAATTGCTAAGAAGGTTTTTGTTTGTTTTTTGGGTGACACAGCAAGGAACTGTTAAGTATCTGAGATCAGATTTGAACTCTGGTCCTCCTGACTTCAGGGCTGGTGCTCTACCCACCACACCACCTAGCTGCCCCTGAAGGTTTTCTTTAAGACAAGAATACACATATCCCTTTACAACTCTCACCTAAGACCAAATCAAATCCCTCCATAGTATGACAACCAATGGAATAACCTCTTTTTTACCAAGTGACTTGCCCAATGTCCATGTTTGTAAGTAGCAGAATTCAACTCAGTCTTTTGAGCAACTGTTCATTAATTAAACAGTTGACTTTTTTCAAAATCATATGGCTAATGAATGGTGTAGCTTTGTAGGCAGGCAATTGTGTAGGCAATGAGTGAGGCACTTCTACTATCTAATCTAACAGATGAAGAAACTGAGACCCAAAAAGATTAACGGCAATTAATACAGATAGAAAATGACAGAGACAATACTTGGAATCAGATTCTCTGTCTCCAAACACATTTCTTTTTCCCTTGTAGTAGTGAATGACAAAGAAATTGAGATGGACGTTACTTATCTGAATTCCTTTCAACCAAATATTCAAGATGTCTTGCTTCTCACGAAAAAAAATGGTCTTAGAATAATTGATTACACAGTGCTTTTCTTTTTTACTAGTCTAGACCAATAAATCCATGATGACTTGATCCTTAGGTAAACATTCTATTTTTTTATTATGAAAGTGATAGGTCTAATAAAAGTATGGTAGAAAATAAGATGTGGAAGCTAAATTTATGTTCTTTTTATATTAAATTTTCTTTTTTATTTAAAAATATTTTTCTCTGTCCTTCTACTTACGTCTACCTAATTGAGAAGAAAAAGGAAAAACAAGAACCTTGTTACAATAGACATTATCAAGCAAAATGAATTCTCTTGTTGTTTCTTTTTCTTCCTATGCCATCATACCTTCGTTTTTCCTCTTAATGCTTTCTTTTAGAAATCATAATCTTACAGCTTTTATATTAATCTAATTTCCTTTTAAAATTTTCTGAACAGAATTTTTGGACACATGGTGAGATAGAATGAAGAAAAATATATTTTCAGACATGTTAAATGAAGTATAACTAGGTTTAATATTTACTGTTTCTTCTGCAAAAGAGAAAGGCTTTCACAGCTTACCCATAAGGATTTCTGTATAATATAGTTCAAGCAGACAGCAGAAGTTTTCCTCAACTGAAGGGGGAAAATTTCTAGAGGATCTTCTCTAGAAAAAGAGAGCAAGGGGACAAGGTTTTAGAGGATTGTGTGGTGTGGGTACAAATAAAGCCAGAGAAGAATATATAGCAATTTTATAATGTAAATTAAGAGGCTAGTATTAGGTATTTGAATCTGGTTGGCTCCATTGTCCACAAAGTTTTTGCTTAATGGGACTCTGATGTAGGTATGTCTGTTTATCTCCAGGAGGCCAAGATAATCCTATGCTTTAATTTCCCCTGCCTCCTCTCTTCCTCTGCCTATAGATGTCAAAGATTTACTTTTGAATTTCTGAGTTAAGTTTTTTTTTTTCTCCATAACTTCTGATTTATGCAGTATTTTTGAAAATTGGTTTACTCAATGCAAAACGAGGTACTTTTATTTGTTATTTGAAATTAGTGCATTCTTATTCTCAAAGGGGAGGTTCCAAAACAAAGGGCCAGTGAATGGCTTTGTGGTAAACAGAAGGAAAAAAAAAAATTAGGACTGAGATTTGAGCCAGGATTCAAAATACTTTTTTTTCTTTCCTTCCTTCCCTTCCTTTTTTCCTTCTTTCCTTTCCTTCCTTCTTTCTCTTCCTTCCTTTCCTTCTTTCCTTCCTTTTCTTCTTTCCTTCCTTCTTTCCCTTTCTTCCTTCCCTTCCTTCCTTCTCTTCCATCCTTCCTTTCTTTGTTCCCTTTCCTCTCTTCTTTCTTCCTTCCCTCCCTTCCTTCCCTTACTTCATTCCCTTTCTTCTTTTCTTTCCTTCCTTCCATTCTTTCCCTTCCTCCCTACCTTCCTTCCCTACTTCCTTTCCCCCTTTCTTTTCCACTTAATTTCAAAAATAACAGATTTTATTGTGAGGAGCATTTATTAAATGAAGCAAGTGAGAAAACATGTGTGTGTGCGCACATTTGTATATATGAGCTGGAGGTTGATATAATGTTGGGCTGGGGAGAAGGAATAGTTACTCTCATTGCTGTTTTTATAACAAAAGATTCTTGTTGAGAAGAAAATCAGAAAGAGGATTTTAGCTTTTTCAAACAGTGTAAACCCCAAAGTGATATCTCTGAGGCAGTTATAGGAAGGGGTGTGGGGGAGACTGAGAAGGAAGAGTTTTAAAAATAAAGAGATCTGATAATTAGATTTAATTGGGTCATCTTAGTACTTGAGTCATAATTAATCTAATCTATCATTTGGTGTTATTACACATAGCAGGTGCAAATGATGATGAGAAAGCCTTATTTTAGGGCACAAAAAGAAAGCTCCTTAAAAAGTGGAAAAGGAAAACTAATAAAAGCTTTAACATTTTAATTTATCAAACAAAAAAAATTCCATACACTTGGAAGTAAATGGAAGTAAGTGGCTAATTGTTAGAATGTACATATATACCTATATATACCTGTATATCTATGTGCAGAGATTAGTGAGTCTAGATAAAAGTTTTTAAAAATTTGGTGTTTGGAGAATCTTTTTATTTTCTTCTGGAAACCTACTTCCACATTCAAATTTCCCATTAAGCCAGGGAAGTATATAAAAATAGAAATGTTTATAAAAATGGCTTTAATACAAGATAATTTAAGTTAAATGACATAATATATATAATATCTTCACACATATAATAAACATATATAATATTTACATACATATATAGTATCCCAATTTATGTTAGCTTTACCCAGAACTCCAATAATACATCACTGCATGTTTAGTTTTGAGCCTTAGCCCCAAAGAAACTAAATATGAGATGCATCTGAATCTGGTTCTACATCCATAGGAATTGATGCCAAAGCAAAAGACCTAATTTGCAAACATTTTGCTATACAGAGGGACTTGTGGCATTGTACCAAACTATACACAATGCTCTAAAGAGCTGTCAATTTGTATTATTTATAGCGCATTATTCTTTAGTCCTATGGCTAAGAGCCAGATTTTGATATGGTATAGATTTCTGGCACTTCACACAAGTTTGCAATTGAAATAGATTTAGGATCAGACTAAAAAGTGGGTGATTTGCTATGCTATTTAAAAGCTATTGTGACTGGACATGGATTTTCCAGGTCTCAGAGGAATATAAAGGAAAATCGTAAGATAAAACACCATGATATTCTTTAAATCTTCGCCAGTTTCTTATTTCATTGAAGCAAGATAATTTCTTTTTAAAAAATCATCATATAAAATGGTAGCCAAAAAGAAACAATGCAGTGGGAACCTAGCCAAGATAATGAAATTTCAAAACTTCTTTAAAAACAAAAAAGTATACATTATAAACCCTACATATACTCAGACTATTTGGTACATTTTATGGCCATTTGTTGTTTTACAAGACTGATTTACTAACCCCCTCTCCCCACCCCCCCAAAAAAAAACTCTCTCTCTCCCCCATTTGCATAGGTTGACCTAAGACCTAAAATGTTCATTATTAGGCAGTACCTTACATATAAAAGATCTGTAATGTATTTTTAAATTAAATTAAATTCTATTGTCCCTAGAAGGTTCATTTTACAATGAGTCCACTTATCTAAGAGGAATGACATATTAATATGTTAGTATATAATGTGGTGTTAATTGTAGAAATAGTATTAATGAATGCATTACATTAACCAACTAACTACTCCACCAGCAAAAGGATCCTAAGAGAATTAGTCACAGAAGTAGCGAGTATTTTTGTAGGTTTTGTAGAGAAAATGTCTATCATTTGGGGTATTATGGAGGCAGAACAGAGTCCATAATTAGTAACATGACAAGAAATCTCCAAGTCTAGGGCAAACCAGGGGGGAGAACAGGTACCCCCCCAAAATAAAAGGCTCCCCAAACAGGTTTCTATGCTTTTTTTCCATTGGTTTTTCATTATTATTATTACACAAAAATCTCTATGCTTTTTCTACATGCTTTCTCTTATGCTTCTTTGGAAAGTTTTTCATACAGTTGGAGCATTAACTAAAAATTCTTTTACCTGGGGCCATTTCAAATAAAGTGAGGATGTAGGAGAGAGGAAGTTTAATATAGTATTTTTTTTTTCCTATGATATAATTGGTTGGTATAGATCAAAGAACGGAGTCCTAAAAGTTAAGACCATAAAGCAACTGGTCATCCAGGGTGTCTGAAAGAGTTAGGGTTGGTGTAAGACTGATATTGAACTTTACTGTGAAAGATGGAGAGTATTCTGGGATCTTTACAAAGTAACAAAGATCTGGACAGACTGAATGAAAATGAAAGGAGAATGAGTAGTTGCTGAGACATAGTGATCAAGGAACCATGCAAAAGTAGGAATAGAAAACAGAAAATATTGCCAAATCTTTCAAGTTTACTGTAACAAAGGGTAGAAAAGGGGTAGCTAACTTTGGAGAAGGTATCAAGACATCAGTTGTTTTCAGGAGAAAGCTCCATCTCAGTGAGAAAAAAAAAAAAGGAAGGATTTGGAGGAGGAAGAGATAAAGAATCTAATAGCACAGCTTTATAGCTTGTAGAGATCTTTATGATCATCTAATCTCATCTAAGAGATGAGAAAAGTAAAAGGCTCAAAGAGTTGACCTAACTTACCTATGGTCATATAACTAATGACTGGTACAAGCAGGATTCAGCTCAAACCGTTTTTTTTTTTTTTTTTTTTTTCCCTGAATTCATTTACTTTTCCATTATACCACAATAAAAGGGCTAGAAGTTGATATGGAAAGAACTACAAAAGAAAATAAAAACTGAAGTATACAGCTGAATTTACAATAAGAAAGGATAGATGGAGGTGGAAGAATCAAGGGAGTTTGGGGAGATGATCTCATCTCTCTCCACCATCTGGTAGCTCCCTTTCTGTTGTTTGGTTATTTTCAGTTGTGCCGATTCTTCATCACCCCATTGGGAGTTTTCTTGGCAAAGATATTGGAGTGATTTGTTATTTCCTTTTATAATTCATTTTACAAATGGAGAAATTGAAGCAAACAGGGTAAAGTGACTTCCCCAACTTTACAGAGCAGTAAGGGTCTACAATGAATTTGAATTTAGGATGATGAGTCTTCCTGAATCTAAACCTGGAAATCTATCCACTATTAGGTAACTGCCTATTTTAACTAATTATTCTTCCTATTTTTTCCCCTAATATAACTATTATTAGTGCCCTCTAAATTTGTACAAATCCTTAATCATTTTGCTCTGGTTAAGCCTTAATCATAATGCCCTGGTCTGTATTCTTATTATAATCCCTGGACAAAATTAAAATTTGATCATCAGGAATGGAGGGCAGAAAAAGAGCATGTTTAGAGATTTAGAATGAAAGGAATCTCAGAGAATAGATTCTTTACTATGTACCAGGTCCAAATTCTAATTTTCTTAGAAATTGTGAAAACTTAGGGGAAATCATTGTAATGCTGATAAAATTTCAACTTTATTTCTACCTACAGACAATTTAATAAGATTCTGTCACCAGAATCAGGCTGTGAAAGTGGATAGTAGTAATAGTGAGTGTTAATTAGCTGAAAGGGGAAAAAGAAAAATCAGTTTAATCCAAAACCAGCAGAAATTCAACCTTTTAAATCTTTGAAGAAACATGGCTGAAGAAGAACAAATTCTAAACAGTTTAGACATGTCCCTAGGCACATTAACATGAAATCGCTTAATGCCACTTAAATTTCCAGAAAGTCCTGGCTTGGCAAAAAACCAGAGAAGGGGCAGTCATGCATTCCAGTTTCCATAGTCTTGAACAGAAGTGGTTGAAAATTTTCCTTTTGTTGATTTCTCAAGAGACTTTATCCTATTGTATCTAGTTCCTTGTCTCCCTCCTCCCAACCCGTGACAACTTTGGCTTCTGAAGATGACTGGCTTAGTGTAGGGAGCAGTCCAATTATTTCACCTATAACTTGGAATTAAAAAGGATAATAAACCATGTGCTGAAAAGAGTAAAAGTCTGGATTAAGAAATGCAAAAACAAATGTGAGAAGTCAAGTAGAATTTAGCAGATATGGTATAATGAAAAGCAAACTGGATTTTAGAGCCTGAGGAATTATGTCTGACATCTTAGTTTGCCTCTTACAACCAATGTGATTTTAAATAATTCATCTTACCTTTCTGGATTTCAATGTTCTTGGCTATTAAATGAGGACATTGAGCTAGATAAGGTAAGTACTATGTGACCCTGAAGTATTTGAAGGACTATCATGTGGAAGAAGTATTCTACTTGTTCTGATTAGCTAAAAAAAGGGAGATTAAGATGAGCAGATAAAAGGAGGCAGGTTTCTGCTTGATATAAAGAAAGCAAAAATTAAAAGTTAGAGTTAACCACAAGTAGAAGATGTTACATTTTGAATTCTCTGACAATGGGGTTTGAGCACAGGGTAAATGATTTCTTGTCAGGAATGTAATATGGAGAGTTTTTTTGTTTGTTTGTTTGTTTTGTTTAATTATGTGTAGCAGTAGTTGGGATAACAAGGTGGTGCAAGGAAGAGAGTGCAGGACTGAGAGTCAGAAAGGCTCATGTTCAAACATGGCCTCTAACACTAGCTGAGTGACCCTGAGCAAGACATTTAACCCTCTTTGCCTCAGTTTGCTCATCTGTAAAATGATTTAGAGAAGGAAATTTGGCAAGAAAATCCCAAATGGGGTCACAAAGAGTTGGATAGGATTGAAACCCTCTACAACAGTTGTAGTTGAGGCAATGTGGCTTAGTGAAAAAAAAAACCAAAAAGCAAAACAAAAACAAACAAACAAACAAACAAACAAAAAACAACCAACCAACCAACCAAACAAACAAACAAAAAAAACACCCAAACTTGGATTCAGGAAACCCTAGTTTCAAATCCCACTCCAGATACTTAATAGCTGTGTGATTCTGATTTAGTCACTTAACTTCTCAGTTTCCATATATGCAAAGTGGACATTTTTAAATGGCACATATCTTGAAGCAGTCATAAAGGTCAAGTGAGAAAATGCAAGTTAAAAAAAAAAAAACTTTGCATATCTAAAAGTACTTCAGTTGTTTCAGTTAAGTCTGCCTCCTTTATAACTCTGCTTGGAATTTTCTAAGCAAAAATACTGGAGTCGCTTTCTCTAGTTCCTTTTTAGAGATGAGAAACTGAGGCAAACAAGATGAAGTGACTTGCCTGGAGTCACACCACGAGTAAGTTTTTAAGGTCAAAACTGGAATGCATGAGTATTTCTTTACTAATTTTGTGCCAAGCCAGAAGTTTCTGAAAATTTAAGAAGCATTAAGTGAATTCATGTTAATGTTCCTAGGAAGATATCTAAATTATTTAGACACTGGTTCTTTACCCATATTTCTTCAAAGACTTAAAAGCTTGAATTTCTGCTGGCTTGGGATTAAAGTGATTTTTCTCTCTCTATAGCTAATTCACACTCACTAGTACTAACTATTTTCACAGCCTGATTCTGGTGACACTCTTGACTTATTCCTTGTTGATAAATAGAAATGAAGTTGAAATTTGATCACCATTACACTAGCCACAATGTCACCTAACTGCTCTAAATATTCTATTATAATTGAGACTTGTATTTATATTTTCCTGTCTTCTGTGACACACTGACTCTAAATATTAATCCTCAATTATTACATTTAAAAGGATGACATCTCTGTTGTGTGGTATAAAATATGCTGAATTTGAATGCTTGGTCCTGGGTTCAAATCACAATTCTGCAAATTGACTCCTGTGTAATTTAAGCTTAGGTTCCACAATTGTAAATTGAGAAAATTGGACAAAATTATTTCTAAAGTTTTTTTTTTCCTTGCTCTAAATCTATGACTAAATACTTGAATTTTAGATACTAAACTTCATGAATTCTCTCTTAGTTTTCATGGAAAATATAAATAAGAAAGTGTTTATGGCCCCTATCTTTAGAGTGATTTCTCATCTACACTTCCCATTTCTGTCACCCTCTCTCACAGGAGTAAGAAAAGTTATTGGCCCAACTTCTTACTTCGTCCGCTGCTACCAATTTTTGCTTGGATTTACACTTGGCAATGCGGTTAGGATGGAACTGGTTCAGAACTATGATTTTCCAAACTTGGACACAAAAGCTTCATGATATTAAGAGATGTGGATGCCAAGGAGAAAAAAAAAATCCCTGGCTCTTCCTGGGAACTCCAGTACTGATACTTTGATCAAAACCTTAAGAATACCTTTTCCCATTCAAGCAGAAAGCTACTCATCTAATTTATAGGATTAACTAATTGTTTTCATTTTACAATATATTGATTTCTTTTAAAACTGAAGTGTAAACATACTGATTGGACTCTTGCAACACATCTACCTTCTTGAGAGATTCTGAGACTAGATTTGTGGTGTTGAATAGGAAACACCAGTTTTGTTAGGTGTTCTTTTCCTTTACCCTTTAATTGTGAATTCCTGGTATCTCATTTTCTATATACAGCTCAGACAACAATTTCTTCATGAAGCTTTGCCTACTACCTGAAAATCATTACTTCCTCCAATGAACTCCAATTGGGTTTTGAACCTCTTATATGCTTTTATCGTATTTTAGAGGGGGAGAGAGAGAGGAAGCCGAAGAGTTCAATCTCTGACTTCATTGGTGTAGGAAATTCTAGAAAGAGGAAATTCCTTTTATGAATGTACCTCCATTATAACTTAGAATCTTAGAAAATTGTCTAGAATCCAGAGTCACACAGCCATTATCTGTCACAAATAGTAATTAAACCATCTCCAAAGCTATACTGCCTATATCATGATGCCTCTTATAACATTAACATTTGCTGGAGACATAAAAGCCAGCATCCTCTTAGTTCAAACATCAGTTTGATGTTGGGACTATTTAGACATTTATAAGTAATTGAACATTTAATAAAATAAGGTTTATTTTTTATGAAAAAAATGGAAGAATTATATAACATAGACATGGTGGGACTTAACTTTGGTGAATGATATCCCCTCCACTCTCATCCTACCTCATCTCTCTCTCTCTCTCTCTCTCTCTCTCTCTTTCTTTTTTTTGATGTTTGATTATCAAACCAGGGTAAAGTGATTCCTGGGGACTTAAGAAATTCATTTAGTCTGAGGAGATTCCATGTGGGTGAGATATTTTATTGTTGCATTTATCAACATTATATCAACATTAATATATTATATTAATATATTACATTCAATTAAGGTAATAGAATTAATAATATTAATAATTCACTTTAATATAACATTTGCAGCTGGGGAGAATATAGTGGATAACGAAGATATAGTCTATGAGGCCTGAGTTTAAATTTTGTCCGACTTAATTATTAACTATGAACTAGGTAAATTCCTTAACCTCACCGATCGTCATCCTCATGCTCGGTTCCTCTTGGGTAAGTAAGTAGGGATGTTAATAATGACTATCCCACAAGTTTGTTAAAAACATCAAATGATGCTCTGTAGACCTTAAAGTATTACACTATACCATCATTATATAACAGTGAATAAATAATACAATAAGAAATTATAGTAAATAAGAAATAATAAAGTTATAATTCAAATGTTGGAATTCTGACTTGTTTAGCTCCATACAATCTCCACACAATAAAACAAACCAAAAAATGGGGGGAAGCAAGGAATACAATATCAAATATCCCTTGGAAAAACAACTGACCTGGAAAATAGATCCTAGAAAGACTATTTTTAAATTACTGGATTGCCTGAAAGGCATGATCCAAAAAAAGTTTAGACATCATCTTTCAAGAAATAATTAAGCAAACCTGCCCTGATATTCTAGAATCATAAGGTAAAATAGAAAATAGAAATTGAAAGACTCCACCAATCACTTTCTAAAAGAGACCCCAAAATGAAAACTCCCAGGAATATTATAGCGAAAGTCCAGAGCTCCCAGGTCAAGGAGAAAATTTTGCAAGCATCCAGAAAGGAAGAATTCAAATATCTTTGAACTGCAATTAGGATAACATAAGATTAACAGTTTCTACATTGAAGGTTTACAAGATTGGAATATAATATTCCATAGTGCAAGTGAGCTAAAATTACAACCAAGAATCCCCTTTCCAACACAGTTGAGTATTATCCTTCAGTAGAAAAAATGAAATTGATATTCAGTGAAAAAGAAGACTTTCCAGCATTCTTGATGAAACTAAAACTGAATAGAAAGTTGAATGGGAAGAGATTATATGCTAAAAAAATAAAATTAAGGAGTGAGAGAGAGGTATGTACTGAGGAAAATGGAAAGAGACAGATAGAATAGAATAAATTATCTTATAAAAAAAGAGGCAAGAAATAGGTTTCATAGAGAAGGGGGAGATAATGAAATTAGGGAACCTTACTTTCATTAGAATTGGCTCAAAGAGAGAATATTATATCCATTCAATAGAAATAAATTTTACCCTGCAGGAAATTAAAAGGAGGAGAGGCAGAGATTTGGCTTGAAAGGATAGTTTGGGAGAGGGAAATAGAAGTAAAATACTTTTGAGACCAGACAAGTTGAGGGGAAGGGAGGAAAAAATTATCAATAGTTATTGTGAAAAAAATGAAGCAAATTTCTTTGATAAAGGCCTCATTTCTCAAACATATGGAGAGAGCCGAGTCAAATTTATAAAAAAATATAAGAGCCATTCTCCAATTGATAAATGATCAAAAGTTATGAACAATTTTTAGATGAAGTAATCAAAACTATCCACATTCATATGAAAAAAAATGCTCCAATTCACTATTGATTGTAGAATTGCAAATTAAAATAATTCTTAGCTTCTACCTCATACTTATTAGACTGGCTAATAGGACAAAAAAGGAAAATGATTAATGTTTGAGGCAATGTGTGAAAAATGAAACATTAAAGCACTCTTGGTAAACTGATTCCACCATACTGTAGAGCATTTTGGAATTTTGCTCAAAGGACTTTAAAATCTTTCATATATTTTGATTTAGCAATTACACTAGTAGGTCTGTAACTCAAAAGAGGAAAAAAAAGTTTAAAAAGATTTTTAAAAAATCCACATGTACAAAAATATTTATAGCAGCTTTTTTTTCCCTGTGGGATTGCTGAACAATTTGTGGTATGTGATTATGATGGCATACTATTGTGCTATACGAAATGATGAGTGAGTGGAAACAAGATGGTGGAGAAGACACACCTCTTTCTGAGCTTTCCTCTACCCTCAAACTATTTACAAAACTCAGCCTCTGAATTAGTGCTTCACTGTCAGAACCCAACACCTTACCAATAGAAGATAATCTCAAAATTAGCCAGAAAAAGTCTGGTTTTTTTCCTGCATGGGGACAGGATGGGGCTAGGCTAGGTGCAGAGTCAGACAGATAGGCAGTGAGAGCACAAAAAACAGCTCACAATGAGTAGACCTGAGCGGGGCAGAGTGTGGTCTTCCCTGGTGGAAAATCTGGGGGAAGAAATCTACTACAGTGTCAGCTACACTACCCTGGCAGCAACCCAGTAGATCAGCAGAGAACCTAAAAATACAGAGGCTAAATACTATAACACCAAAAAGCTAAAGTCTCTTGGGACCTGGCCACACTCACCCAGCACCAGGAGGGACTCAGGACAATCTCAGTATGCAACTGCTAATCCCAGTGCAGGCAGTGTTGCCCCACTGCCGCTTCACTGCCACTTTATATTGTCTGTAGAAGCAGTTTGAAAATTCCTCACTACCCCATAAGCAGACTGCAGTGTTTTTTTTTTGTTTGTTTGTTTGTTTGTTTTGTTTTGTTTTTTTTTGTTTTTTTAATGAGTAAAAAGGCAAAGCAGGCTCTAACTATAGATAATTTCTATCCTAAAAAGAGAGCTGATTTCAAACCCTGAGAAGAGTAAAAGCAGTTTGTCTCTAGATGAAAACCCAGAGGTGGATATGATCTGGTCCCCATCACATAAGGTTTTCATAGAAGAAATTAAAAAGGATCTTAAAAGGGAACAAGAAGACAAATGGGGAAAGGAAATGTAAGCTTTGCAAGAAGGTTTAGAAAAGGCATATAACTTATTACAAGATAGAGTGGAAAAAGAAAACAATTCCCAGAAAAACAGAATTTGTGAACTGGAAAAATAAAATAACTCTTTAAAACATAAAATTGGCAAAATGTAAAAAAAAATCCATAGGGGGAAAAAACTCATTTAAATACTCAATTAGACAAATACAAAAAGAAATAAAAAAGTAAATGAGAAAATAATTCATAAAAAATCAGAATTCAAGAATCAGTCAAGCAAAATCAAAAAATAGAAAAAAAAGTTAAATACCTACTTGGGAAAACAACAGACCTGGAAAATAGATCTAGGAGAGATAATCTAGGGATTATTGGACTCCCTGAAAATCATGATGAAAAAAAAAAAGAGCCTAGACATTGTTTTTCAGGAAATTATCAAAGAGAACTACCCAGATGTCACAGAATCAGAGGGTAAAATAGCCATTGAAAGAATTCATCATTCACCTACTGAAAGAGATCCCAAAATCAAAACTTCAAGAAATATTGTGACTAAACTCCAGAACTATAAGAACAAGGAAAAAAATACTACAAGCAGCCAGAAAAAAATCAAATACTGAGGAGCTACAATAAGGATTACTCAGGATCTAGCAGTGTCCACATTAAAGGATCGAAGGGCCTGGAATCTGATATTCCAAAAGGCAAAGGAAATTGATATGCAGCCAAGAATAATTTACCCAACCAAACTGAGCATTTTCTTCTAGGGAAGAAAAACATTCAATAAAATAGGTGAATTCCATTAATTTATGATGAAAAAAACAGAGCTAAACAAAAAGTTTTACTTCCAAATATAGGGGACTCAAGAGAAGCACAAAAAGCTAAAAAGAACTCTTGAGAACTGAATATATATTATGGGTATAGATAAAGAGTATGTGTATAATTTGGTTTTATGGTTATAATATAAAAAAAGGACCTAGAGGTAGAAGGGAAATTGTACCAGAAAAAGGGAAAAGTGGCGATACTACATCTCACAAAGAGGCTAAGGAAACCTATCATATCTGTGGAAAAGAAGGGAGGGGATGAACATAGTGTGAATCTCATCAGAATTGGCTCAGAGAGAAAATATTGGACATATTTGGTTTACAGAGAAACTTTCCCACCTATTGAAAAGTGGGAGGGGAAAAGTGAAAAGGGAAAGGGTAGGCTAAATACAAGGGAATCCAGAAATTGTAAGGGAGGGATTCTAAGGGGGAGGAAGGGATTCTAAAGAAAAAGGGCTGCATGAGGCAAGTGGTCCTCATAATTTTAATACTGGGGAGGGAGGTAAGGGGCAAAGGAAAGAGAAAAGCATAATCTGGGGATAACAAGATGGCAGGAAATGCAGAAGTAGTAGTTTTAATTATTAATGTTAATGGGGTAAACTCCCCCATAAAGTAGAGGCAGATATCAGACTGGATTAAAAGCCAAAACCCTACAATATGTTGTTTATAGGAAACACGAAGCTGGGCAATACCTACAGAGTAAAAGTAAAAGGCTGGAGCAGAATCTACAATGCTTCAGGTGAAGTAAAAAAATCAGGGATAGCCACCCTGATATCAGATCAAGCAAAAGCAAAAATTGATCTAATTAAAAGAGATAAGGAAGGAAACTATATCTTGCTAAAGGGTACCATAGATAAGGAAGCAATATCAATACTAAACATATATGCACCAAGTGGTATAGCATCTAAATTCCTAAAGGAGAAGTTAAGAGAGCTGCAAGAAGAAATAAAGAGCAAAACTATAATAGTTGGAGATATCAACATTGCACTCACAGAACTAGATAAATCAAACCACAAAATGAATAAGAAAGAAGTTAAAGAGGCAAATAAAACACTAAAAAAGTTAGGTATGATAGATATTTGGAGAAAACTAAATGGAGACAGAAAAATTAGGTATGATAGATATTTGGAGAAAACTAAATGGAGACAGGAAGGAGTACATTTTCTTCTCAGCAGTTCATGGAACCTATACAAAAACTGACCATATATCAGTACAAAATGGAGACAGGAAGGAGTACATTTTCTTCTCAGCAGTTCATGGAACCTATACAAAAACTGACCATATATCAGTACATAAAGACCTCAAATTCAAATGCAAAAAGGCAGAAATAGTAAATGCATCCTTTTCAGATCATGATGTAGTAAAAATTACAAACAATAAAAAGCCAGGGGAAAATAGATAAAAATAATTGGAAACTAAATAATCTCATCCTAAAGAATGATTGGGTGAAACAGCAAAAAACCATTAAAAATGACAACAAAATTCATATGGAAGAACAAAAAGTCAAAAAACTAATGAAAAAAAAAAAAAAAAAAAGCAAATGAAGGTGGCCTAGCTGTACCTGATCTAAAACTATATTAAAAAGCAGTGGTCACCAAAACCATTTGGGATTGGCTAAGAAATAGACTAGTTGATCAGTGGAATAATTTAGGTTGACAGGACAAAATAGTCAATAATTATAGCAATCTAGTGTTTGACAGTCCCAAAGACCCCAGCTTTTGGGATAAGAATTCACTCTTTGACAAAAGCTGCTGGGAAAAACTAGAAATTAGTATGGCAGAAACTAGGCATGGACCCACACTTAACACCATACACCAAGATAAGATCAAAATGGGTCCATGGTTTAGGCATAAAGAATGAGATTATGAATAAATTAAAAAGGCTTTGTTCAAACAAAACTAATGCAGACAAGATTAGAAGGAAAGCAATAAATGAGAAAATATTTTTACATTCAAAGTTCTGATAAAGGCCTCATTTCCAAAATATATAGAGAATTAACTCTAATTTATAAAAAATCAAGCCATTCTCCAATTGAAAAATGGTCAAAGGATATGAACAGACAATTCTCAGATGAAGAAATTGAAACTATTTCTAGTCATATGAAAAGATGCTCCAAGTCATTATTAATCAGAGAAATGCAAATTAAGACAACTCTAAGATACCACTACACACCTGTCAGATTGGCTAAGATGACAGGAAAAAATAATGATGATTGTTGGAGGGGATGCGGGAAAACTGGGACATTGATGCATTGTTGGTGGAGTTGTGAACGAATCCAACCATTTTGGAGAGTAGTTTGGAACTATGCTCAAAAAGTTATCAAACTGTGCATACCCTTTGATCCAGCAGTGTTACTACTGGGATTATATCCCAAAGAGATTATAAAGAAGGGAAAGGGACCTGTATGTGCACGAATGTTTGTGGCAGCCCTTTTTGTAGTGGCTAGAAACTGGAAACTGAATGGATGTCCATCAGTTGGAGAATGGCTGAATAAATTGTGGTATATGAATAATATGGAATATTATTGTTCTGTAAGAAATGACCAACAGGATGATTTCAGAAAGGCCTGGAGAGACTTACACAAACTGATGCTGAGTGAAACGAGCAGGGCCAGGAGATCATTATATACTTCAACAACAATACTATACAATGACCAATTCTGATGGACTGGCCATCCTCAGCAATGAGATGAACCAAATTAGTTCCAATTGAGCAGTAATGAACTGAACTAGCTACTCCCAGAGAAAGAACTCTGGGAGATGACTAAGAACCACCACATTGAATTCCCAATCCCTATACTTTTGCCCACCTGCATTTTTGATTTCCTTCACAGGCTAATTGTACAATATTTAAGAATCCAGTTCTTTTTGTACAGCAAAATAACGGTTTGGTCATGTATATTTATTGTGTATCTAATTTATATTTTAATATATTTAAGATCTATTGGTCATCCTGCCATCTGGGGGAAGGAGGGGAAAAATTAGAACAAGAGGTTTGGCAATTGTCAATGCTGTAAAGTTGCCCATACATATAACCTGTAAATAAAAGGCTATGAAAATAAAATAAAATAAAATATAAAGACTTGAGCTCCATGATCAGCAGGATGATTTCAGAAAAACTTGGAAAGATTTACATGAACTGATGCTAAGTGAAGTGAGTAGAACCAAGAGAACATTGTACACAGCAACAAGATTATGCAAAGATCAATTCTGATGCATGTAGCTCTTTTCAACAATAAGGTGATTCAGGCCAGTTCCAATGGACTTGTGATGGAGAGAGCCATCTGTATCCAAAAAGAGGATGTAGGGACTGAATGTTAATTACAATATAATATTTCACTGTTTTTGTTGTTGTTTGTCTTTTGTCTTCTTTTCCATTTTTCCCTTTTTGATCTAATTTTTCTTGTGAAGCATGATAAATGTGGAAATATGTATAGAAGAACTGTGTGTGTATTGGATTGTTTGATGGTCAAGGGAGGGGGTAAAGGGAAAGGAAGGAGAAAAAATTGGAACATAAGGTTAAGAAAAGATGAATATTTTAAACTCTTTTTGATAATAAAAAAAACTATTATTTAATATTTTAAAAAAGATTTGAGTTCCAGATTCTCGTCTTTTCTTTCTCCTGAACAGCCCTTGTTGAGAAGGCAATTTGACATAGATTATATATGTATGTTCATGGAAAACATTTCCATAATAGTCATATTGTGAAAGAAAATATGTATCAAAAATATCAAGAAAATTTCCAGAAGTCAGTGGTAAAAAGAATATTAGCAAGTATGAGCATAACAGAGACATTCAGTCAAGGGATCGCTACCCTAAGATCACAAGTAATGCTCAGAAGAAAAAAAGTAGAGGGAGGAGTAATTAACAGAAGACAGTGATATAGTTGTAAATTAACCCAATCAAGCTTGTGTTTTTGCCTGATGTAACCCTTCCTCCCTCTTTCTCATCTTCCATCTCTGTCTCTCTCTATATGTAGCTCTCTGTCTTTTTCTTTCTTCCTCCTCCATAGGCTACACACACACACACACACACACACACGTGTAATGCATGTATACCTTCATCTACATGTATGTTTATACACATGTATATAGGTATGTTGCATTGTGCCTTCTCCTATTGGTGCCTTTGTAACCTGAGAGAGCATATACTCCATATGCATATTAAAGAAGTCTTATCTTGTCTCTTTATTTGTCATACTGTTAAGTCAGGATATTTTGTTTCAACCAATGTATCCTCTGGCCAGCCTGTAAGAACAAACATACCACTGAGGGCTTACAGACTATTATTTTAGTGGGTGGTAACCCACAGAAGTTCTTAGACCTGGGAAGGGCCTTTCTGAAGATCAACATAAAAGAGATGTCCCAAGTTTTATATATGTGAAATGGGAATACTTATAGGATAATACTTTTCAGTCTTTTTATTGAGGCCAAATTAGATAATACACGTAAAGTACTTTGTAAACTATAAAGCACTCTATAAATGTCAATTATTATTATTAGAAATTCAACCAAGTCCCATCTTTATGAGCTATAAAGACTGTATTGTCTTCCTACTAATTTGAGAGTCCTTCCAAACCACAAAAAAGTTCATTCCGTACTAGAAGAAAGGTTTGTTTGCTTCCTTTTGCTAGGAAAAACAGAGAGCTTTGTTTTTTCAGAAAATAAATATATGGCTTCAACATCTGACTTTACATGGAGAAGGAAGAAAAAAAATCAGATTAGTGGCAGATTAGCAGAGAACAGTTCTTATAATTATTTGATTAACTAAATATATATATTTTAGAAATTAATATGATGAATCACATTTAAAAAACATTGGTGTGTCATGTTGGGAAGTTCCAAAAATAATTTTTGTTTAAAATATTTTAAAATTTGAATGCATTATCTGCCTATAATTTTTCAGAAAATATTTTTAGCCTTACTATGTAATTTGTATTGCATTTTAATTTTTAGTTCTTTTTTCACTTGTGGTAGAAAATAATTTAATGGTATAATTATGCTAAGAAATGAAAAAACAATTTACACAATGTTCAAAATATGAATTCTTGGTCGGTCATGTTTTGAGAACCATAAACTATTTTATTTATTAAATATCCACTTTCAGAAAAAAACATATAGTAATTCAGATTTTTAATGAACAGAAACAAAACTTTAGAAAATAAATGTGGTAGAATAAGGAGTTGTATTTATTTAAATTAAATTATATTAAGATCTTGAATTATAAACAATAGTCAAAGAAATCTGAAAAGGTTTTGAAATCATGTCAAAGGTAACTAATCAACTTTATTATTTTTAAAAGATTAAAATATTTTAATATAATTTATAATATAATATAATATAATTTTAATATAATATTTGACATTAATTCAAATAATTTGTTTTATGAAATCGTTTTGTCATAACTTAACAAAACAAAATGTCTTTATCCTGTTTTTACAAACACACAAACATATTTTGAGTTCCTTTTGATTTACTCAACAAATAAAGGCAATTTAAAAAAAAAGCTTTTGATTAACCTTACATTGTACAGAATGACCCTGGTCTCTCATAAGTTAGGTTTCAGCTCATCTTGACTATAACAAGATCATCAAAGCACTTCAATATATTTCATATACGATATGAAGTCTTACCATTGGCCTCATGCTCTGCTAGGCAAGTTTTCACCTTTTCTTTTTGGACCAGGTTTATATGACTTCTAAAGTCTTTTTAGGTAAATATCTATAATCTTATAAATGTCTCAGTTGCCTTAAAGAGAAGATTCCTTTCTATCCCACTTGTTTCTGATGTTCATCACTTTTATCAGTGATTTAGATGAGAACATAAATAACACACCTCAAATTATAGTGATTCAAACCTAGGAGCAGAGTGAAATGAAAAAAATCCATATTCAAAAAAGAATCTTGATAGACTTGAAAATAATAAGATGAAATATAACAGGAATAAATGTAAAGTCTTTGACGTGGATTCCAAAAAGCAAGAATACAAATACACAATTGGGGAAATATGATTAGAAAAGAATCCACATGGATGGCGAGCCAATTCTAAACCAGATAGATCCCATGTCAGCCAAAGCCAAATTAGCACAAATCTATCAGTGTATACAGGATAACATAGATGTGCATGTTTTTAACCCATTTGACCTTTCTATTGTAAAATTCATCAATATCTTAAATTGCACTAAAAATAGAGTTCAAAATGAGGGTGGTGGGCGACTCTCAATATTCTACCTTTGTAAGATAAGTTAATTGTATAATATTCATACTACATGGGTTACTCCATATATATATAAACATTATATATATACATATATACATATATACATCTATATATACATATATACATAAACATATATATACTATTATAAAATCACAGCATTTTGGAATTGGACAGCATCTAGGAGGCCACATAATCCCACTAGTACCTCAACAAAAATCCTTTGTAGAACACAAAATTTGCTCCTCAAAACTTTGCTTGAAGAGCACAAGTAAAGGAAACTCAATACTTCCTGGGATTAAACCCTGCTATCTTTGGCTAGTTCAATTGGTTAGAAAGTTTTTTCCTTATTTTAAATGTGTTTGCCACTTTGTGACTCCCATCCATTGTTCAAATACAAAAAACATTTATATGCATTTGATAATTTTGCAAAGAAACATAGCTCATAAGTTTATTTCATGTATATATGTGAAAGGATGAATATTTAAGGACTAATACAATATTGGAGAAATTAAAATGAATGGCAGTTAAGTTAAAGAAAGTTCTTTAATTTGTATAAATACATTTGCATATTTGGTCATTTTTCCCTAAAAATATTAATGTGGCATAAATGTTCATATAAAAACATTTTAAAAAGTGAAACTAAGTGCTGTGAAATTATAATAAGGTTGTGAAAATGTAGCAGTTCCTTCCCTTTGTAACTTATCTCATTTCCCTTGCCAAACAATAACAACAAAAATTCTAGTGGCTCCCTCTTATCTCTATGGTTATATATGAAGTCCTCTGACATTAAAGACTCTTCCCCACCTGTTCCCTATCCATCCTTTTAGTAACTATATACTTTCCTCCCCTCCATAAAAACTGATCCAGATATCCAGGAACTCACTTGTTCCTTGCACAAAAATACTGTCTTCTGTTTCTGACCTTTACTTTTCTTTCTATGTTGAAAATGCCTTCCCTCCTCACTTCTGCCTCTTGATAACCCTGGCTTCTTTTAAGGCACAACTCAAATGCTACCTTCTGGAGCAGGCCATCTCTATGATCTAACTACTTGAACTTTGTATTCTACAGTTATTTTCATTTTGCTCATTATTTACCATACGTGAATTTGATTGTTTGGATAGTATATTTCTAGTTAGGAACAGGGACTCTTTGTTACCTCTGCACTTATCATAGTGCCTAAAGAATAGTAACCACTTAATAAATGCTTGTTGAATGATTTTTTTAGTTTCCTTTTTTTTTTATTATATAATCTCTACCTGAAAGCGCTTTTACAGGAGTCTCTCCTTATTGTGGGATGTATTACTCAATGCTCTGCTGGTGTGAGAAAGTAGAAGTTGGTGAGAACCCAAGAGATAAAGCTCCTACTCTTTTGACATTTTGGGCTTTCTGTTCCAAAGAGGAGTTCCAAATTTATGCCCAGCTTATTGTGCTAGAGACTTCAAGAAATTTCCTCTGTGGTAACTTCTGAGATTCTCTGTTAACTGAACAGAGATATCTGACATCTAAAGGTAGAACTCATTTAATATGTGTATTGTCTGCTGGTAATATACTCTCTCCTCTAGCTTCTTTGATATGTTTGTTATCAATTTGGATAATGGTTTGTATGTTACTTGCTAGTTAAGTAATGTGCCCAGGATCAGATAGAAAATTGTAGATCCAGAATTTGAATCGAGCCCTTTGACTTTGGTTTCCAGGGAATCATACTTCTTCCCAGTATTACTAAATTTTTAGTTTTACCTTTATTCACTAATTTTGATTTTTAAAGGCTCTTTTTCCTAAACTTAGTTTTTGACTGGGAAGGATATAAAAAGTGGAAAAAAATGCAACAAAAGAAAAAATAAAATCAATTTTTCCCCCTTTGAGGTTTAAGAAAGAGGATTTTTTTTTCTTACCTGAAGTAAAAATGTAATTGGCAGAATGTGTGTGCAATGCAACTATCAGGGCCCTTTTCTAAGCAGCATGACTATTACATTCTTCAAGTTCCCTAAATGTACCCATGTAGAGAAACATAATTTACATGGGCAAAAAATAGTATACACATATCTCCCTATAATTTACAAAGAATGAATCACTGGGTGACAAATAAAAAAAACATTTATTTGGAAATAAAGATATTTTTAAAAAGAAAAAAAAAGGTTGTATTATCAATTTTTTATCAACAAACATTTTAATTGAGAGACCTGTTGGCATTAAAGTACAATTAGACAAAGGAAGTATTTTGTCATGTCTTGTGTATAAAAATTAATTTTCTCTAATTATCTATTTTGGCAATATTTTGGCAGTGACTCACAGAACATTCTTTTTTCCCCTTTTCTTTCTTTCCTTTCCCCTTCCTCCCTCTATTCCCTTCTTTGAAATTGTGCCCCGCAAGTTGATAGGTATCTTTATGAAGATTAGTTTAGTCAATTGGTATAGAAAAAATTTTTGAGACAATTTTATTAATCACATTTTTAAAAGCAAAGGTCATAATTTCCAAAGCAAAAAGTAAATCAAGCATTGAGAAAACTTAGTCATTCAAATATTAAAAATGTCTAAAGTTCGAGATACTTCTAAACTCAGATTCCATAAAGCCCTAGCCAGGACTATCTGTGACAAGTTTAGTAGCATTGGCAATTTGTTTTTGGTAACAAAACTGACAAGTTGTGTACCTTGTGTAGATAGTAATATACTGTGCTTGTCTGACTTTGCACTGTCCTCTGTTTTCCTGTCTCCACCACTTTCATCCAGGCCTTTATCTTAACTGTCATACCTTCTTCTAATCATGACAGCCCCTATAAATTCTTTCTATATACCACTGAGTTTGACTTTTGGCCCAATAATTCAGAGGAAACAGTTATTGCAGGTGTAGACAAGAAATCTTGAATAATTGTTGATATTCAATTAAATGGCCATGGAAAGTAGTCATTGAGCGTTAACAGGGCCTGACATTGCTGCTGAGTAAATTCAAGTGTTGTTTCCACTAGAAATAAACATGAATATTATACAATTTTTACAAGGTGAATATCAGTAACAAATGAAAAAGTATCAAATTACATTCCTGCTAAAATGAACATTTCATCATATGTTGGTGACAAGGGGTAATTGTTAATATAAGAATATGACATATATGAATAAATCATCTTAGTACAAGGAATAAATAAATAACATAATTATTCTTTCCATCAGTCCTATTACTAATCTGCTGTTTTCATTGCCCCAGAATAATTCTGCAAGAATAATACCATAGAATGTAAGCATTCATTCAATCACTCATTTCTTCAAAAACTAATAAGAAGTATCTAATAGGTGCAAAGCAGTTTGAAGGTTGTCAAAATGAATATTACCTTCTCAGTGCCCTCAAGGTGCTTGTAATCTAGTAGAACTTTCAGTAACACTTTATATTGTACCAAAGAACAGGAAGCAAAATGGTGCTGATCAGTTGAGGAAATGAAGAAATAAACTGTAGTATGTGAATGTTAGACTATTCTAGTAAAAATATGAGGAACTCAGAGAAATATGAGATTTTCACAAAATTATTTAGAATAAGTCCACGTAGATGAACAATAGCAACTACAATGAAAATGAGATAATCACACACACAAAAGACAAACTAAATAATTGCATACAAGGAAAAGTTCAGTGATCTTGGGAAATATGTATCTAGAAATGATTGATATAAAAGCAAAAGTTATTATTTTAAATATAGGCATTCATTCTATGAAAACTTATTGGAAAGTATTCCACAAAGTAATTTACATAAGACAATTTCTATTTTTTTAAAGCAAATATTTTGAAATTACACTAGCTTACTTCATATCTGAGTCTTTTGGCAAATCAGAACCTCTCTAAGCCTAATTTCTTCTTCTGTGAAATGAACAGGTAACTTCTGAGATCCTTTCCACTTCTAGATCTTTGATCCTCTAAGTCTTGTTTCTAGATATTTCAAATAATGAGATATTTCTATATTTGATAAGAGAATTATTTGGATTATTCCTTGAATTTTAAACCTTTAATTCACTTTTGAATATTGTATATATGCAACCTTAATGAATTTAAATAAGTAATTAAAATACTTATATTTAAAATTATCTGCATTGTTTTCCAACATTTTGTTTCAGTAGTCTATTTTTATTGTATTTTTATTCTGTTTATCAAACATCAAATGAAATAAGTAGCTTCATATATATAAAATACAGGGGGAAAAAAACAGAAAAAAAAAGGATTGTCCATGTCCATTATTTCTATTATGTACAGTGCTCTTTTCTTTTAATATTTTATTTTGCCTATATGTAAATAATAGAAATAAATTCATGACATTCCTTCTGTTTCCTTTTCTGCATTTTCTTCCCTTCCTGTACTACTTACTGTATTCTCTATCCCTTCCCATTCCTCCAGTCCCACTGGAAAAAAAAAAAGAAAAACAAAGCCCCTATAATAAATATACATAATCATGCAACAATAATCTTACATTAGCCACTTGAAAATTACTCAGCATTTTAAATCCAACTCTATCAAGTGTGAGCAGCAAACTTTATCATCTGTCTTGTAGAATCTTAGTTTATCAGTGCATTAATCAGAGTTTTTATGTTTTCCAAAATTGTTTTTCATCATAATGCTGCAATTGTATGAATTATTCTGGTTCTGATCACTTCATTCTGAATGGATGTCATGTTTAGTAATTGTAACTTACACATACAATGCATTTCTTCATTGATTTTTTGGATCATTTGACATTTTAATTTTGGGGAAATTGCTTCTTTCTATTATTTGCAGTCAATGATATAGTATCACTGGAAGAATATTAGGGTTCAAAAGATAGAAAAAATATTTTGAAAATATATCACTTTTTATTTTATTTAAGGGGGAAAAGCATATAAATGTAACAAGAGGAAAATACTGGTTTATCTTTTTATCTAATCCTAAGAAAGGTCTCTTGAAGGCTTATCTAGAAATGATGACTTTTAGGTACTATATGTGGATAGGAAACTGCATTTTTGATCAAGAAAGTGGTGTTAGGCCATTTTTTAGAACCAGGAAGATCAACTGATAACTGTTTTCAGAAAATGAACTTTTTTATCAAGTGCTTCAAGAAGTTTTATAGAAGTTTTCAATTAGAACACACAAAAACAAAGGATACTTAATGAGATTAATTTTTACATTTTTGTGAAATAAGGAAATTTAGATGTTTCATTAAATTGTTAGGTTTGTTTTTAATTTCATTTTTATTAGAAAGCAATCTGAGTTTCTAAAAGGAATTTTTAAAAGTACATTTGATTTCTCAAGATGTCTAGTAACATTACAAAATATATTTGCATTTTAAAGCTTTTAGATTTAAGGTAAAAACTTTTTGATCATAAAATTATTTTTACCAATAATGAACAAGGAGTAGTACAGCTATCAATTTTAAAATATTATCAATTGGGGATATTTTTAGCATTCAGTACCTTTACCATAGATGAAAATCATTTAATGCAACTTTTGGTCTTTATTGTAATGAATACTTGAAATTTGAAACAAACAAATTAAAAAAAAAAAAAAAAGCAACAAAAAAAGATGGAGTTCCTCAAACAACTGACCAGGGAAATATCTGAAAAAGAAAGCTATATGTGAAGACCACGTATTTTAAAATCAGCCAGAGTCAGGAATTCAGGTTAGGCAAAAGTCGTCAGTGTTTATTCTCAATGAAGAAGGATCGGAGGTAGAAGAGAATGGGCAATAGCAATGTGTGTAGCTGAGTCAAGAAGCTAGCTAGACCAATAGCCACACGACCAGCAGCTACAAGCATGGAACCCAGGCCAATCTCTCCCAGCTTCTCTTCCTGTCTCTCTGCCTCCACCCACCAAAATCGTCATTTCCTCTACAACACATCAGGACTTGCACAGAGAGTGGGTGGGGGCCATTCTTTATCCAAGCATGTATATTAATAGAGTGTAGTCCAATTACTATTTAGCCTCACGTGCTTGGGACCTCAGTGCATCAACTCAAGCCTCAGCCCATTACAGCTATATAATGGTAAGTCGTTAAGAGGGATTTAATAATCAGTTCCCTGGTACTTTGCATCATCAGTTAAATTATTTTTCTTTTTTTACTTTTTTTCTAGGTAAATTTCATTAGGTGGTTGTGGTATTTTGATAGGTAGCTAGGTATTGAGGCTTTCTCCATGAGGGGATTTAGGGATGAAAGGAATATTAAAATTTAAGGATCCATAAGGGCATAGATCTGTTTAGAGTTGGAAAATGCATTAAAAGTTAATGTAGATCAGCTTCCTCTTTTTTAAAAAGTGAATAAGCTGAGTACTAGAAAAGTTGAATGACTTGGTCATACAACTTCTAAATAGCAGAAGGATTTGAACTTAGTTTCTTTAACTGCAAATCCACCAAAATCTTCTGACTTAAAATCCAAATTTCATTCAACTATATGACTTTTTTAAAGGGCATTTAAGATTTAGTAAGAATTCAGCCCTCAAATAGAAAACTACACACATACGTAGTGAATGCACATATATATGTAGTTATATGTACATATACATATATATATTGTTATAGTTCTAGATTTTAAAAGAGAAACAGTGTGGCTTAAAGAAGTTAGAAAAATCTGACTTCAAATGACATACTGGCTTTATGATTTTGGACAAGTCAGTTTTCTAAGTTGGCTTGCAAATTTATTATCTTTAAAATGAGAGGGCTGGGGTCAATGATCTTTCCCATTTAAGGTCATATCATCAGATGGCTTCTGAATTTCCTTACTGTGATTCACTTAAGCACCTCAATTTGGTTTCAATGGACAGAGCACTGGGCCTAGAGTGAAGAAGCCCTGAATTCAAATGTGGCCTCAGACATTTAGAAGTTAAGTGACCCTGGGCAAATCATTTGATCTCTTTCTGCTTTGGTTTCCTCACCTGTAAACAGTGCTTAACCATAGCACCTACTTCCTTAGCATTGTTATGATACATTGAGATACCTGTGGAGCCCCTTCTAAACTTGAAGACTATGGAGTACCAGCTATTTATTGTCTTTGTTTTTTAGCAGCTGATTTAACACCTTGTGTATTAGCTTGAGCCATGATAAACCTACTTCTTGTTTGTCATATAGGGGAAAATCAAATAAATCAATTAAATTAGGTAATTTATCTTTAGGGTAAGAGGACCTACAATTAGGGGACCTATAGACTCTTACTTGCATTTCAGCAAATTGATTTTAGGGCTTTTATAACAAAAATCTAAGATTTTAAGGTAGAGATTAGCAAGCTTTGGCCTGAGGAGAAAGGGAGGCTGTCTATTTAAAGTACAATAAAAATTTATCTTTAAAATGCAAAAATAAATAAACAAATAAATGAGAGGTTTGGCTATTGTACAGTTTGCCAAAATCCTGACTAAGGCTTAGATTCCTCTTGCTTTCTTCTTCCCTATCCCAAACAATTTTGTCTCCAAATCTCCATCCACTAAGGATCATATACCCACCACAAATGATTTTTTTTTTCAACACTAACTTAAGGGTCCTTTTTTGCTACTTATATTATGTGACAAAAATCTCTGATTAGAGCTCTATATCTTGGGCATCTGTAATGGCCAAGGAATTACTGATTCCATTATCAGCCCTAGCCCCCAAGTACTTTTATATATTCTATCCCACACAATGTTTAGTGCAAGTAAATCAATTTTTTAATGGTTCTTGGTATACATTTCACATGTTAAGTAACTATGAAAATGTTCATTGCTTGTGTGACCCTGAACAAGTCCTCTTAACTTTTTATTACTCCAGGCAAATCTCTAAACATAAAAACCACAGAGAAAGGTGTGACCCTGATGCATTGATAAGAGTTTCCTCATTCAGTAACTCTCTATACCAATAACTTTCCCTCTATCTCTATAGAAAATTTAGAAACTGCCGTAAAAATCATGTAGCATCATAGGTTAATAAGTCGGACACCCAATTCCTTTATTTGATATGTGAAGAAACCAATACTTCAAAGTAAACCAATTCAAGGTCCAATAGCTTATAAATAGCTGAATCTGAATTCTTCCATAACATATTTTCTGGTTTTTCTCAATCTAGTTTTTTTTTTTTTTTTTTCTCCATTCCTACATGACATATATATATTTTAAAATACCTCAGTTTTGTGAATGAATAAATCACAATAGAATCAAAATTGTGGTTTTAAAAATATTTCTAAAAGTTGATAACTGTGTAACTCCCGATATATTTATTGCATCTAATTGTCATTTGGATAAAACATGTACCTTTGACCAATTAGGTAGTGGGGGAAACAACCCCAAACATTATTCGATGTTACATGATTAGAAGCCTTCAATTATAACTGCCATACTACATCATTAAGCAAACTCATAAAATCCAAAATTGTAAAGAGCTCTTTTATTTTAATGAAGCATTCTAATCTTGATGGACAGTTTAGAATTAAGCTTGATTTTAAGGTTGAATTAAATTATCTAGCTTTGACTTATTCACAACCTATGCTTTATATGAACTTTATTTAATTTTCATTTGTCATACCTAGAAAAAATAAGAATAAATTACTAAAAAATACAACATTCCATTTGTTTGAAGAACTTTGCCCTTAAATAGGTTGAAAGTTTTACCACAATCCAGTAAAGTAAAGTTCTTGAAAAGATGAAATACACAATATGCTTTACTTTTATGAATCAATATTAGTTCCACATTTCAGGATGTAGTTTTAGGAAACTAAAGAAATAAGGGAGATTGTTGAGCATTGAATAAATTCACACACCTAGACCTTGGTTCATTTTCAAACTTGTAGTAAATTTATTTCTCAGTTGCTTTTTAGATAGGGGAAAAATGAATATGATTGCTTCATGAAAAATAGCATTCATGCATAAAATATAAATTGAGTATTTTTGAAAACGAAAAAAGTTTTCTTTGGAGATTAGCATATATTGATTTGCTTCCATTCCAATATTCTATGTAAATATTTAAAAGATAAATGCAAATGAAGTAAAGAAGTATTTTCAAATTGCTATTAATTCTGAGTACATAATAGCTCAATCCTAGAGAGAAATAACTCTTCCAATAACTTTTATTTCCCAAAATAAAAAGAATGCGTCCAGTTGCAGGAACTTTTATTTTCTTCTCCAAAGACTTCTTTGTAGAAGATAGAGGATTTCTTCTTATTTAAAACTTTTAATAGTATTTTATTTTTCCAAATATATGCAAAGACATTTTTAACAATTACTTTTGCTAAAACTTGTGTTCCAAATTTTTCTCCCTCTCCTCTCACCTCCCCTCTTCTTAAGACAGGAAGGAATCCAATATAGGTTAAATATGTTCCATTCTTCTAAACATATTTCCATAATTGTCATGCTGCACACATAAAAATCAAAAAAGAAAAAATGAGAAGAAAAAACAAACAAATCAACAAGAACATAAAAGATAAAAAATACTATCTTTATCCACAGTAAATCTCCGAAGTTCCCTCTTCAAATGACATTTTGATTATGGACCAAATGTCAAATCCTTCTTTTTTATACATAAAAATACTAATCAATTTGTAGCGAATATGAAGATTAGATTTTTTTTTTATTTTTTTAAAGCAAGGCACTACTCTTATCTCACATTAAGTAGAGCAATTTCCAGTCAATATGTAAATTTTCAGTCATAATATGTCAAATAAAAGATTCACATGTGTGAAATTATAACAGACTACATCTTCCTCATATGTTGCGAATGCTTTCATATTTTCTTTTGTTTTGTCCAATGGTGTTTCTCTCATTTTCTTAGAGGCTTCTTCAGATTTCTGATAAATTTAGGCACTTTTGTACTCTGTTTAATGAGGGGTTATAGATTCAAATGTTTTGGTCACAAACATTTTGGTGCTATCTTTATAATAACAAAAATATTTTTGTGGGTTATATTATAAACCATCAAACTTTATATGTAGCAGAATTATTTACACACAGTTGAGCTTTAGAAGTTAGTCACACAGTGTTCCATCAAACTATAAATTAGAGAGCTGTGTGTCACTGCATAAACAAAATGAACATTCACCTACCAACATTCCTCTCACATTTGATTAGTAGTTGACATACAAGATATTGATAGTGTCTCATAGAAACAGTGGAATGAAGATATAGATCTGATAATCATCTTTGTGATTGTGAGCTATGCAAGCAGATGAGATTGTCAAAGGAAACTATACAGAGAAAGAAGGAGAAGAGGAAAGAAAACATACCCTTGAGGAACATCTATTTTAAAGGTTCAAGGAAAGGAAGATAATATAGGGATGAAGATAGAGAAGTAGTTTGTCAAAAGGAAGAAGAGCACATTTATGTGTATATATATATATATATATATATATATATATATATATGTATGTATTTGTGTGTATGTATTAAGAAATGGGAATAGAGCATTTTTAAATAGAAGTGAGTAGTTAACATTGGGCAAATACAGTGAAAAAGGGGGAGTAGAGAAGCTGTTGAATTTGGCAATTAGGAGGTCAATGCTGACCCATGAGAGAAGGTTTTCAGTGGAAGTAGATGACAAATAATAGAGGACTGTGGGACTCAAGGGTGAAAAGATATATAAGCATTTGTTAACTCCTGCTTTGTTCCAGGCACTATAGATTCTGAAAATCTAAAGACAAAAATGACACAGTCCCTGACTTTCAAGGATCATTTTCATTTTGTTGGGGAAAATTGCATACGCCAATACAAAATATATACAAGATAAATATATCATAACCTTTTTTTGTGGGATGGTAGGAACTAAACGAATTTTTCAAATTTAGATTGGAGATAAAAGCTGATTTGTTTTACTTTTTAGGATTGGAAAAAGTATATTTAGGAGTAGAAAAAATTAAAGGTGCATGAAAAAAGGGATGATTACAAGAGAAAAGAAGGAAAGATTGAGTGAGAATACTTAGAAGTATGGAGAATAGGAGGAGGGAAATGAGAGCAACCCTATTTGAATTGTTTATCTCTTCAGAGAAAATAGATCATTATTTCAGGATGTTTAAGGTCAGAACAGGAGATAATATAGTCAAAACTTTTCATGTGTTTTTATAGCATTCTATACTTGTTTTGTTATTTCAACTGCTCTCTAACTCAATATTATTCAGGACTTCAAATTATGTGTGTGTGTGCGTGTGTGTGTATATGAAAGCACTTTGTAAAATATAAAATTCAGTCCATATGTCATATCTCACCATTATTATTCTTAAATACAATTTATTCTTATCATCATGCATTCAATAGAGTCAGATACACTAAGAAAAGAAATTTTGGTAACAGGTACAACTGTTGGCATCAGGAAGATCTATTTAGATCCAGTCTTGGACATATCCAGGCTACATGGCTACTTTCTTGACTTTCAGTGCCCTTACTCATCTTTCTAATATTGGAAACTACAAAATAGTTTCAGTCTGCATTTGAAAAAAAAACTTTTGCTGTTTATTAATAATTGAAGTAAAAGTAGAATCAAAGAATATTTAGGATCTTGACTTAGGGCAAATGGGAAAATACCTGACAAAAAGAGACAGTTTAGTTCTTTTTTTCTTCTTTTTTCTCTTTTAAGCAGATTGTCTTTTTCAATAAGATGTGGCCAAAAAAAAAAATCAAAGACAAGTGTAGTGTTGTTAGAGATCATGAGATTTTAAAAGAGCCCCTGTTGCTCTTTGATACATTGAACTTACCTGGTCAGGCGAGTTACATTCTCTGGTACTAAAAGAATTGGCAGCATGGTTATTGGGTTATTGTCAGTGATATTTAAATATTCATGAGACTTAGAAAAAGTATCACAATATAGGAGAAGAGTAAATGTTTTGTCAACAATGGGAAGAAAACAGAGGCTCTAAAGTTATAGGAAAACTTACAGAACTTGTCTTAAATTCTTGGGAAAAATCTAAAATGAAATATTAAAGAATTATTAAGTATCTAGGTAGGAAATAGAGATAAAAAACACCAATCAACATATTATAGCTTAATCATAATTGGTAATTGCAAATCAATTCCATTTTCCTTTTTTGGTGGAATTAGTAAATTAGGAGATGAGAGAAATGCTACAGAATTAATTGTAATAAATGCTAGCAAAGTTCTTGATAAAATATTTTACTCTTCTTGTGGAGATTATGGAGAAATATCAATTTGGCCACAGTATAGTTAGATTCAGAACTGGCTATATGACTGAAATCGGTGAGAAATTTAATTGTCCAGTGTCAGTATAACAGGAACCCTTCAGTGGATAGTTGCTTTCTTTTATTTAAATTTTTTATTAATGACTTGATAATTGTATAGATGTTTATCAAATATGGAAATGAAACAAAACTTGAATGAATAACTGACATAATGGATAACAAAAACAATATCCGAAAGGATTTTAACACAGTAGACAATTGGATTAAATCTAATAATATGTGATTCTATAGGAATAAATGTAAAGTCATATTTAATTACAAAAATCAGATTCAGAAGTATAATATGAGGAAACATGGCTATATAGTTATTTTGTCTGAGGAAAAGATATTTTATTATAATAAAATATCTTTTCCTCAGACAAAATAACTATATAGCCATGCTTCCTTATATATATATATGTGTATATATATATATATATATATATTCAACACAAGTCAATTGTATGACAGCAGTGAAAGCACAGTGCTGAGCTTTTAGAAAGAGAGGAGATAAGAGCACCTTAAACATCATCTAAAGTCTTATGTTCAGTTCTTAGAGTCACAGTTTAAGAGAATATTCAGAGGAGGAAACTAGTCGTATGAGTCATATGAGGATGAATTGAAGGAATGCCACATACTTAGTCTGAAGAGAAAACTGGACATTTTCCATGATGTCATGAAAAACAAACAAACAAGCACTTCTCAATAATTAGAGCTTTCTCAAAAAGGAAAGTTTGCATGAAGAGGTGGTATGTTTGATTAACCTTGTAGATTGTCAAAGAGATGGTGAATGGCCACTTGTTGGGGACTTTATAGTGGGGATGCCTTTTTTTGCAAGCATTATGATAGATGTCATTTAAAGTACTTACAGTCTTTAAATTCTTTAATTAATTTTGTTTGGGATTTCTTCTTGGGGAAACTATTCCACTAAAATCACAGGCTGGACAAACAGACACAAGGCAAGATAGGTATTACAGAACTCCCTCATGACAGATTAAGATCAAGGAATTGGTGCAAGGGTGGAGCTAAAATGGCATATTAGGGCTAGCCAACTAGCTGAACTCCCAAAGCATTCCCCTCTAAACAACTTAAATTAATGCTTCAAATCAAATTTTAAATAGCAGGCCCAAGAAAAGATGAGGGTAAAATATTTTCTTGACCTAAGAAAACTTAAGAGATTAACAGAAAAAGAATGTGAGAACAGAGTGGAAGCTCACACATTGGGCATTATAGCACTGGATCAGCAATAACTTTGGAAATTCTGTCTGGAAACATTCTGGGTCGCAGTTCCAGAACTAGGCCTAGCAACTGCAAGGAAATCAGGAACACTTCCTGTGCTAAGATCAAAGTGCAGATGAGAACAGTGATCAGAACTTTTCCAAAATCATACAAAACTTGCAGAGTCCCAGAATTAGTTCTGGAAATAGCAGCATAAAAAATGCCTTAAGTTTGGGACTGTGCCTCTCCGTTCCAAGTGAGTAGAGGCCAAATTTAATGTAAAAGTCAAAGCCTATAAACGAGCTAGAAAAAGAGAAAACAACAATAACAAAATTGATGATGAACAGATGCTAAAGATGCAAAGAAGATCAAGAAATAAACTCTGAAGAAGATAATGATGTGAAAACAAATAAAAAACACAGGCTTAAAGAAAAATGATAATTGAATCCACTCCAGTAAAAAATTCTGGAAGATTTAAAGAAAAAGATAAGAGTCATAGAGGAAGAAATGGGAGAAATGGGAAAGATGTAAAAAAAAATATGAGAAAAGAATTAAAAGCTTGGTAGAAAAAGCACAAAAACTATCAAGAAAACACTAAAAAACTCAGAGGCACAAAAATGCACTAAGATAAGAACTCCTTAAAATTGTCCCAGAAGTGCCACTACTGGGTCTGTATCCCAAAGAAATCATAAAGGAGGATTTTCCACATGTGCAAAAAAAAATATTTGTAGCAGCTCTTCTTGTGGTAGCAAAGAATTGGAAAATGAGTGGATGTCCATCAATTGGGGAATGGCTGATCAAGTTGTGGTATATGAAAGTAATGGAAAATTATTTTTCTATAAAAAATGATGAACAAGCTGATTTTAGAAAAGCCTTATGCTGATGCTGAGTAAAACAAGCAGAACTAGGAATACATTGTACACAGTAACAGCAAGAATATACAATGATCAACTATAAAAGACTTGGTTCTTCTTAATGAATCAGTGATCCAAGGCAATCCCAATAAACTGGATAGACAACACCATCTGTATCCAGAAAGAGAACTATGGAGACTGAATGTAAACCAACATATTCTATGTTCACTTTTTTTCTGTTTTTTTCCCCTTCTGTCATAGTTTTCCCTTTTTGTTTTGATTTTTCTCTCTCTATATGATTCATTAAGAAATGTATATTTAAAAAGTTAATATATATGTAATAAATAAAATACATATGTGGGGGGAAAGGATGGAGGGAATATTCCATACACACAAAAATATTTTACCAATTCTTTCTGTTGTGGTAAAAAACTGGAAACTAAAGAAGTGCCCATCAATTGGAGAATAGCTGAGCAAATTAAGGTATATAAATGTAATGGAATATTATTGTACTTTAAGAAATGATGAAAAGGGGAGCAACTAGTTGGTGTATTAAATAGAGTACCAGCCTTGAAGTCAAGAAGACCTGAGTTCAAATTTGACCTCAGATGGTTAACACTTACTGGCTATATGATTCTGGGCAAGTCACTTAACCCCAGTTGCCCCAAGAAAAAAGAAGAAATGATGAAAAGGACAGATATAGAGAAACCCAAGAAAGGAATAGAACCAGAACAATTTCTAAAACAAAACTTAAAAAAAAATTAGATTTTTTTTTTTTTAAAAAGGACTGCTTAAAAAAAGCAGAATTGGTGAAATGGGAAAGGGATTACAAAAATTCACTGGAGAAAGGAATTCCTTAAAAATTAGAATTGATCAAATCAAATCAAATCATTTTCTTTAGTGAAATAGTTCTCACTGTAGTGAGAGCAAGTAGAAGTTAATGAGTTGATGAAACATTGGGACAATAAAAAAGTAACAATTTTAAAAACAGGAAAAAAAAGATTGAGGAAACTTTTCTCATATAAAGGAGGCATATAGGAAAGAATTTTTATAATGAAGAGGAAAATGGGGTGGTCAGCAGAGCTTGAATCTCCTTCTCAAAGGAATTGGTTCCAAGAGGGAAGTGTGTGTGTGTGTGTGTGTGTGTGTGTGTGTGTGTATGTATTGAGTATACACTCAATTGTGTATAGAAATGCAACTTATCCCATAGGTACTTGAGAAGTGAAGAAAATAAAAAGGTAGGTGGATTAAGGGAGGCAGTGGTTACAAACAAAATAAACTTTTGAGGAAAGACAGCATAAAATAAAAAGGAAGAAATGGCAGAAAATAAGTTGGAAAAAAATAAACAATAATCATAGCTCTGAATTTCATAAGCCCACTCATAAAACCAAAATGGATGGCAGAATGGATTAGAAACTAACTATATGTCATTACATCATTTATAACAGACATGCTTGAAACAGAAAGACAAAATGAAAGAAAATTAAGGAATGGTGTAGAATCTAATATGCTTCTATTGAAGTAAAAAATGTAAGGACAGCAATCATATACTCAGACAAAAGTACACATAATTGGGAAAATTACATTATGTTAAAAGGTACCAGAGGCAATGAAGTAATATAAAAAAATTATAGAAAGTTTTTCTGATGATGGCCTCATTTCTCAAATCTATACATAGTATAGAACAAAGGCAAATTTATAAAAAATAAAAGCCTTCTCCTAATTGATAAATTTCAAAGGATATAAACAGACATTTTTCAGAAGAAGAAATCAAAGGTATTCATATTCATTTTTTTTGTTGAGAAAAATGCAAATCAAAATGCCTGAAGTTATTACTTCATACCTATCTGAAGTGATAATTGCTGGAGGGGATGAGGAAAGTATAAGTATATTAATGAATTGCTTTGTGGAGTATGAACTAGTCTACCATTCTGGGGAACAGTTTGGATCTGTGCCAAAAACTGTGAATATCTTTTTTTTTAAATAATTATTACTTTTTATTGACAGAACCCATACCTGGGTAATTTGTTACAACATTATCCCTTGCACTCACTTTTGTTCCGACTTTTCCCCTCCCTCTCTCCATCCCCTTCTCCAGATGGCAGGCAGTCCTATACATGTTAAATATATGTGAATATCTTTTGACCCAGCAGTGTGGATACTAGATCCATATCTTGATGATATTTTTTAAAGGGAGAAAAAAAGACCTAGACATCCAAAAATATTTATAACAGATCTCTTTCTTAACCATGGCAAAGAATTGGAAATTGAGAGGATGTCCATCAATTGGGGACTAATGAACAACGTGAACGTGAAGCATATGATTATAATGGAATATTATTGTCCTAATAAGGGATGGCTTCAGAAAAAATCATGTCAAAAACTATAGGAATGGATGCAAAATGAAGTGAGGATGGGAAGATGATTGTGTTCAATAATAGAAACATTGTAATGGAGATCAACTCTGAAAAATCATCTTGATCAATGCACCACCTAGCTGCCCCACTTTTCTTGCTTTTTTTGGAAATATTGTTAATATGGAAATGTTTTAGATGACATCACATGTATAATCACTAATCAGATTATCTGTCTTATTTAATGAAAGAAACCATGGGAGGGAGAAAAGAATTTGGAAGTTAAAATGAAGGAAAACAATGTTAAAAATAAATAATAAAATAAAATAAACAAATTAATAAATTCTTAAGGTAGTTTTTCATTTAGCATAAGTTTCAGTTTATTAATTTATTGTCATTTTCTTTTGTGACATTTTGCATTATTGCTAAGATTTATTATTTAAACTATGGATTATTTGGGATCAAATTTTTCAGCCTTCAACTAATATTTAATCATTTCTTCAAAGGTCATTTGCTTAGAATGATTTTATTCTATTGTTCTCAATAAAGAATGTATTTAAATATTAGAAGAAATTGGTTCAAGTCTTGCTTATATTGTATGTTTTATTTTTGTAATTCTGTCTCCTCTCCATTCATATCTAATCTGCTGCTTAAATTGAAGATCCTAAGAACATTTGATGGGAACTTTTCCAGGGCCACATCTGCAATCTTCTAAGCTTTTCAGCCTTCCCCTTTTCTCTGTCTCAAAGAAGTATCTCCATTCCCAAATAAGATAAATCCTTTTACTAAATAGCATACCCGCTTGACTCATATAGATCATATTTGGCATTATATTAGGCAGTCCAAGATCCCTCTGACAAGAGGGCAGTGAGTCTCTAATGTAAATTTTGAGAAAAGAGAATATTTCCTATGGTAACATTTATTTTAATAATTTCAAGGAAGCCTAAACTTGTTAACTAGAATGAAATTTCATTGAGGCAGGGAGCACATGTTATTTTCTTTATCCAGTCATCTTTAAAAAGAAAAATCTGCCCTCTCTGTGTCTATATATATTTAATACTTAAAAAATAGACAAAGGATGGTGGGAGTACTTAATAAATCTACAAGTGATTGACTCCAAAATACAGTTAAAATCACTTTTTTGACAAGATCATCAAATTTGTTGTAAACATAATGCTTCACCTTCCTTTGTGTGATTTAGCAAAATTTAATTATATAAAGGTTCAATGATAATTACATATCCCTAAGTTTAGAGATAGGCTGCAAATATAAAAGAACAAAGCAATAAATATTGAATTACAATTTAAAATTTCACTAGCTTTTTACTAGTGTGCATTTTTTTAATGCACGGTCTCTAGCATATGTTGAATGCACACTGTAGGTTGTATTGTCCACAAGTGTTGGCAGAAATATGAGAGAGAGCATATTTTCCTTACTGCCCCTCACACCCTTTGATTGGAAAGTTCCCCTACTTTATTTGGACATTTTCCATTATATTTCTTATAGCATCCATATGCTGGCTTTTATGCCTATTAATGTTTTCTTTTCTCTGGGCTGCCTTCCAAATGCACTACTTTGAAATATGGAACTCCTTATTTAGTTATATAGCCAATATCTAAAACCTCAACTAAGAAAAGGTTTCTACCACAATTTTCAGGAGGTGCTGTTCAGATCAATCAAAGCACTCACTCACTGAGTGCAGAAAAGAGTCTTATATCAGCTCAGGAAATCCACCACATATAACCCATACAAAAGTGAACAGATCAGAAGACACAGAATACAAACCACCAGAAGGAAAAATTGAAGCCAAACTCAGCAGCAACAGATGTAGAATAAATACATTTATTGATGCACTTCCTTATAGGGGTTATATTTATGTTTTTACTTATTGGGCTCAAATTATGTCTTCCTGCCAACCACAAATGCTGTTGATTTAATTCATATGACAGCCCTACCACCCATTGTATTTCTCTGAAATAGAGAGGACAGAGAGGGAAAATACACTCATTTTTGCTGAAGATAAACTAATTTAAGCATCAAACACAGACTCTTTTGCTCAAGGAAGGTTCATGGCTAAGAAGAACTTTGTGTTGCCTGCTGAAAAAAAGAGTGTAGAAAAAGATACATTTGGACAGGGATAAATGATGCTGCTTCTTCCCCAGATGTCTGCAGAATTTCCTTGCCAGAAATCACAGAGCACTGAATAAAAGTTTCCAAGTAATGCTTACCAAAGCTCTGTGAAAAAGTGAGGCACATAATGACTTCATCATCTCGAAAGAGTATTCATAATGAACCAGACACTACATCATTACTTGGAGAATATCACTCAGAAAAAAAAAAAAGAAAGAAATCAGGGGAAACCAGCGTTCTGGCATTTGGTAAAGCAAAGAAGGCTGTCTTAAGCAGAACCTCTTCCATTGTTTCTTGATTCAGTCCTACTTTTTTTTGTTTCCATGTTGAGGGCATTCCATATCCAATTTGAAAAGGATAAACATTTTACAGTAACTGCTTATGTCCCTTCTGAAATTAATCCAAGGCACCCTGACTTAAATCCAAGGAGTTGCCCCCAAAATGCCCAGGAGAGAGAATGTAGTATATGTTTAGGTTAATATGAGATTATATATTACAACTGACGAATTGGCAAGTCTCATGACTACTTTTCTTTAAGTGATCTGATGCACTCAGAGAAAAATATACCTAAAAGACTTAATATAAGAAAAGCAAGAGAAAAGATTGACTACTTAGATTATGCCTCCTCTTTCAAACAATAATGGATTCACAGTATTAGACTGAACCCTAAGGGAATCCACAACTTTAGTCCTCATAGTCAGACAAGTCATAACTACAACAGAAAATGCTGCTTAACTTTTTTTTTTAAGATATCAGATCTCAAAGAGTAAAAATTCTACAGTTTCGTTTAATAATTATTGTTAATTCAAAAGTTACTCCATATGTTTAACAAGCTTTTGTATTTTTGTAATTTAAAACCATTTCCTTGATCTTCTCTATAAACTATGTAATCTTTTTTCATTATGTACTTGAAAATTATTAATGAGTCTCTCCTAAGCATTAATTTTTTCAAGTTAATTAGCTTTAACTCCTTTAATTTTTTTCTTTTTGATTTCATTTTCAAAGCTTCAAATTTTTTATGGTTTGATTAGATCAAAAGTGCCCTACATAAAATAATAATGTCCTAAATGCTGAAAATAGTAGAACTATCACTTCATATTCCCTTCCATATCCTGACCCATTGGTGAACCAGAGTAACTATGCACTATCCTCTTTTCTCAAGTCCCTTACCCCTTTATCCTGTTAATAATATTTTCCTGTCAGACCTCTGTCTTGTGTTATTCCCACTATCTACTGGAATTCCTTCTACCCATGTACTGCTGGGCCCTCACTACAGTAAAGCAATTCTTTTATTCCTTTCCAACTGATTCAGTATTCCACACCACAGTGACTTTTCCAAAATTTTCATCTCTCTTCAAGCCTTCCTCCCCACCTGTCTTAGCTGGGAACTTTGCCTCTTTTCATTTTTTAAAAGACCATTTACTAAGCATTCCCTCTAATCCCCTCCTCCTCATCTGTTATCACTCAGATGCTTTTTACCACTGTCTTTTTATTCATATCATGTCTCACTGTTTTCTATTCCAAGAAAACCCCCACTATATGTACAAGTGATCATGTTCAATCCAATATTATCCATCACCTTTTTCCTTCTATCATTCTTTTTTTTTTTCATTAATACTCAATCTGTTCCTCTTTACTAGTTGCTTCTTGTGTTTAGAAGAAGATACATATCTTTAAAAACCCTTCATCTGATCTATTACCCTTTGCTCTTTTCTCATATTTCATGTTTATTTTTCCATTTTCTGGTTAAACTTGAGAAGATTGTCTAAAAGCAGTGTGTCTATTTCCTTTCCTCTCATTCTCATCTTTACTCCTTGTCTGATTTCCAATTTCATCAATTAATTGAAAGTACTTTTTCATAAGTTACTAATGATTGCTTAATAGTCAAATCTAAGGTTTTTTTTTTTTTCTCATTTCTCACCGTTCTTTACTTCTCTGTACCCGTTGACAATGCAGATCACCCTGTTTTCTTTGATATTTTCTTCTTTCAGGTTTTTGTTTCACTGTTCTTCCTCAAGTCTTTTCCTACTCATTTGAGGACTTCTTTTCAGTCTTTTTTTGATGGTTATCCAGTCAGGTCATGCTCACTAACTGTGATTGTCCCTCATATTTCTTTCATGAGGCTTTTTCTTTTCTTCCTCTAAACTATTTCACTCTGTAATCTCAATAGTTCCCATGGTTTCAGTGATCTCAGTGCTATTAATTCCAATCTCTCATTTCCAACTCCCTCATGGCCATGTAGAATTACATATCTGTAGACATCTTAAAGTAAAATTATTCAATGCTGAACTCATTATCTTCCTTCCAAAGTCTTCTGTTCTTGCTAACTTCCTTATTACTATGCAAGCTACCACCATCTTTCTAATCACCCAGGCTCATAATCTGAGTGTCATCTTCATCTGATCTTGCTCACCTTATAGCTAATCATTCACCAAGTTCTGTCATTTGTATCTTCCTAAGATTTGTCATATATTCATTCTTCTCTCTGACACTGTCACCACCCTATTTCAGGCCCTTCTTCTTTGTCTTACATTTGATTATCCATAATTCTCTCTCCCAACCTCCTGTGCTTTTGGATACATCATCTGGAAACTCCCTTTATACCAGGTTTAATGGGGCATATTTGTTGTGGTAATAGTAATAATACAACTATATCTGGAATATTTTCTAACTGACAGGCAAAGGCAACAAATCAGATAAAATAGCTTTTAATTAGACCAGAATAATAAACAGAGAAAAAAAGTAATAGAAATATATTTCCAGCTGCTTTTCTACTTTCTCCCATATAAACAGGAATATAATCTTTTTCATATACTTGCATCAGTAAGAGAAGCACTATTTACAACACAGCTGACATCTCTCTGGATCTCTCTGAGACATCTCTGTTATCTCCTGGGCCTTACTGATGTTCCACTCTTGTCTCTGCTGCCATCTGCTGGGGTTGCTTGGTCTTTTAGTTCAAAGGGACTGTTATTGAAGATTTATGAGATTTTCCTTGGGATTAATCAATCATTGAATTTTCAGCATTTCCATTTGTTAGTCCATTCAGCCATGTCATCCTTATACACAAAAGGGCAAATCGGGTAGTTTTCCATACTCTCTGAGACCCACACCTTGTTTTACACAAGGGAAAATCATTCAGTCTCCCTGGATTATTACATTGCTAATCAATTGATATTATCTTAAAGTTTTGATAATCCTTAAACAGGCAAATGACAACTCTTGCATAGGAAGTTTCCCTGATCCCCATTGTTCTGTATTCCTAGATTACAAATTTGAGGCAATCATCCCCCATTTTATATATATTATTAGGGTTTTGTTTCTTTTCCCCTTAAACCATACATACTCTCTTTCTACCTTACCAATTTCTGCTTTAGTGACTCCAGATCATACTTTTTACATTGTCATCCTGTTCCCTGTACCCATGTATACTTTCTTCCATTCATTACCTTTTCATTTACACAATCAATAGCTAATTTCAGACTCTCATCTTCTTTCCTAGGCTAATAAAATAGGTTCTTGATGAGTCTCCCTGCTCTCCTTTCTTCAGTGTATCCTCTTCATAGAAGACAAAGTGTTATTCTTAAAGCCAAGATATGACTAGGCTACTACTTTTCTCAAGAATCTCTACAACCAAACACTGAATTTTATATTTGGCATTTAAAGTTATTTGTGATCAGAGTTCAGCTTCTCCAGATTTATTTTGCTTTTCTTCCTATTACATACCTTATATTTCCATAACTCGTAATATTGTATTGTCTACTTCAATGCCTTTGCATGAATGATCCTACTATGTTTCTTATACTTTTCCTCCTCATTGTAGCTTTAGGTATCTCCAGCTCTCTGCATAGCTCAATTTAGTTGTCAACAGCTGCATAAAGGTTTTTCTGAATGCTATTCCTTTATTGGCACTATGCACCTCTTAAAATTACTTTGTATTTATTGCTATACCTTTTGTATCTTGCAAATATTTACATGAATACCCTTAGTAGAATACAAGCTATTGATGGTAGAAACTGTTTCTTTTTGTCTTTATCTTCCTATAGTGTTATGTATACTTGTTGAATTGAACTGAATTATTATTAAATTCATTATATTGCATCTGTTCCTTCATTGAATTTGTTATGGATCATTTCTCTAAGATTTTTATTTTCTAGAACTCATGGATAGAGCATCAGCCCTGAAGTCAGGAGGACCTGAGTTCAAATCTGTCTTCAGACACTAAATACTTCCTGGTTTATGATCCTGGGAAAGTCACTTAATCCCAGTTGCCTCAGGAAAAAATTTTTTTCAATTGCCTTTATGTCCATCCATGCCTTTCTTATTTCCTTCCTCTATACCCTCTCAGTTATCTCATAAGCTCTGAGGGAATCAAATTTTTGTCATTGTGTAGGTGACAGACTCAGAAGGCAATGGAGATGTCTTCCAACATCAATAGAAGTAGTTTTCTCACCTGAAACCATCAATAACATCAAACTAATCCTAGGCTGGTGTTTACCAGAGCAATGTATCCAGCCCTTGTTTTACTCTTGATCCCTAGGTCTTTCAACAAACTGTCTATTGAACAGTAACCACTAAATTTCCTGTGGTTTATGAAAATGTAACATGTAGAAAACAGAATTCATCAACTCCCCCTCCAAACTTTTCCCTCTTCATAAACTCCCTTCTGTTAAGGTCATCAGAGTCCTAGTCACTTAGATGCATAACCCTTATAATACTCACTTTTCCCTCACCTCCTAGAGTCAATCATTTGTCTCTTTGTTTCATCTCTGCATTTCCCTCTATACTCTCAAAGTTCAGCTCGATATTATCCCCTATATGAGGAACTCATTTCTTACTATATTTATACACTATACAAATGTATTTGTATTTTCTTTGTCTATATTTGGCATCAATTACACGTGGACACTTTGTTTTCATTATTTCCTTAGTACCTAGCACAGTACATGGTAAGCATAAGTGCTTAATGAATGTGTGATAATTCATTGATTTGGGACCAAATTTATTTTGATTTTCCACAGATTATACATTTATCAATTTCTCACAAACATTTGTGTGTGTGTGTGTGTGTGTGTGTGTGTGTGTTTTGGATTGCCTGCCACTAACTTGGTTAATGTACTTAAAGAAGTCTCCCATAACTCCATTGAATTGATCAAAGGTGTAAGCTAGGTGTGAACAAGTACTAATCAATTTAAGAGAGAAAAAGTAGTTTGATCTTTCAAAACAGAAAGACAGTCTCCCCACAGTAAATATAGTTCAATATCCTCCTAAAATCAAAATACTTTTAAGCCCATGTACAAAACCACAAGCTCGTTCTGAATCACCCAGCCCAGTAGTAGAGCTAATCTAGTGGTAGATGAGCTCTAACATAGGTCCTGAGGAGGAACCGTTTGTAATCTAGGATTTTCTTTTTCTTTTCTTCTAATCTTTCTCTTCCCTTTACCCCTTGAAGCAATTATATGAGTTGGAACATCCTGAGATCCAGTCAAAAATTTCTTCTGATCAGAATCTACAGCAAAGCCTGCCTGAGCTGGTAGCAGTAACCAAAGCAATCAGGAAATGACCAAGTAATAATCTTGAAATGAAATGAAAGTGTCCATGGGCATTATTTATCTTGCAAGAATTACACAATCTGTAGAGATTGTAGGCTGGCAGCCTACTGACCCATAGAGCAGAGATGTTGTACTCTATGAGGAGAGAGACTAGTAGATTAACTAGTAGATCAGTAGACTGATTCCACTCTCTGTAGATAATTTCATGATAATTTTACAAAAGGAGAAAGGGACTTCAAGTAACTAGAATTTAGAACTTCACCCTTATTGCCACTTGAATTCTCTATATGTGTACTTCATCGTCATTGTTCTCTATGCCAGAGTCCACTCATCACATGGATCTGCATACTTTTGTGGAATAGTATGGCACAGATTTTGGGAGGAGATTTTTTGTACTAATTGCTTTTTTAGATATTTTCTTTGCTAAAAGTAAATTGAGGTTAATGGCAAATAATCAATGAAAAGCACATGGGCTGGAAACCCAGCTTCTCAGTTTACCTAGTAGAATCCCAAGTAAGTAATCACCCTTTGGGTGTCCAACTACAAGTGAATAAGAGTGAACTCAGATAGGGTATGACATAACAATTGTTTATTTATGAGAGATTTTGGTGGAAAAATTTGATTAGATTTAGACAAAATAATTGATGTCTGAATATTATCTAATAATAAAGAGATATAAAAACTGCCTTTAATTGTCTAAGTGAAATTGAATGGTTTAAGGCAGAAATGTAAAATGTAGCCTGGCCTGAACCAGTTCAAAATGTAAATGGGAAATTCCTAATGAAATAAATCAAAATACAATAAAACATAGATAACATCAAATTTAAAAACTAAGTCAAAATGTAAAGCATAGTTATCCTTATGTATTGATTGATGGCCTGAACATTCTATTTGTTTAATACCACTGATATAGTGGATACAGGATAATTCCTCATATAATTCTTTTATGTGCAGGTTAGCTTGCATATGTGTCGAAGGGACAATCTTCCAACTTGAGCAGAAAGCTGGTCATTTGAAGGCAGGAAAAACTGGATTCAAGCCCAATCTCTGACATATGCTGACTATGTGACCCTGGCCAAGTCACTCAACCCCTCATTTCCTTAGACAACTCTCTAAGGGTTGGTTCCAGAGTAGTTTCTCTAAATTGATGAGTTGCTTCGCTAAGAGTTTGTAAATCAAGAAAATCAAATGTCAGTATAATTCTTGCAGTGAATATTCACTGGGTAGCTATACTGTTTTGAAGTTATAAAATCAGATTTTATTTTAATCTCCATATTCTATTAAAATATTTTTGATATGTCAAATTCCTATGTAGAGGTTGTAGTACATGGTAGCTTTACCTCATTTATGACTGGGGGCCAACTAGTCATTTGACAATGTGGAATTCATCATCCTAGAAGTCTGGATTATTTAAAAATTACCACTGAGTCTCTTATTTAATGTGCTTAATGCTTTCCTGTAACTTCAACTTTTCATTTTATTAAACACATTTATTTATTCATTCTCCATAATGGAAGCCAACAAGATTGGTAATAAACTCAATAGTGAGCCTCTTGTCCTTCCTATAGAATAAACATTCATGCAATCACTCCTTCCTGCTCCAGAACTACATGAGGCATTTGCTCCAGCTCCCATAACCTTAAGCCTTATTTCCTCTTGAGTTTTTTTTTTCTAATCCTAATGCTTATGAGCTTTTAAAACTGATGTAACAATGAGTTTCTCATCACTCAGACTCATCTTCAAGACTTGGACTTTTCACTAATGGCTGTTTTAAGCTGCCAACAAGTCTTTATTTATTCTCAATTTGTGAAAATTTTTGTGAAGAAAAATGAATAGCTCTTTGTTTCTATCTCAAGCAAAATGATCTGAGGGTAGTGGTGATCACTCTCCCTGATTACTAACAAACCTCCAGGAACTCTGAGTCAGATTGAGCAGGGGGCTAGTTAGCCGACTGTACACCATTACTTAAACCCTAGAGAAAATTTATTAGATTTCTCTAACTGCCCTAGATTTTCCACCCCAATGCAAAAGTATATTAGGCTGATGTTTGGCAAGCCTTTACCCTGCTGTAATTCCTATTATCTCTACCTAAAATGAAGTACACTATAAACAAGATAGCTTCCAGAGGGCAGACCAGAATTCTGTTGTTCATCTATGGCTAGCTACTTTGTGGTGTCTGCATAATTAGATGGACTATTAAAAAAATATTCAAGTCATCTGTTTAAATTGATGTTCAAAATCCTGACTATATATAGGAATATGACTGGAGCTAGAAATATATAATCCAGCTAAGAAAAAGGCAAAACTTTTAACTTTTGCCTAGTAGTCAACATATATAAGAAGCAGCTATCTCTGATCCCCTCTGCCTATAGTTATTTGTGTGTGTGTATGTATGTGAGGGGTGTGCATGCATATATGCACATATGTGTGACCATGAATAGAAGCTTTTTTTTTTTTTTTTTGCTTTTTACAGTTACAGTTGTCATGGAAAGATATTTGAGCTTCTAGTTAAATGTAAAGTTAATGATGAACAAGTATATAATATAGAGATCACATACATACGCATATATATTTATGAATTTTCCTGCCTAGATTAGCAACAAGTAGCAGTAGCAGCTAATATTTTATTTGCATATAGCACTTCCTATGTGCTTTATAATTATCTTATTTGATCCTTATAACGACATTTATTATATTTGCATTTTCTACTTTATTATGCCTACAGATGAGGAAACTGAGGCAACCATATTTAGTTACTGGCCTATTTTATGTATATAAACATACACATATATACACACACACATAATTCTGTGTAGTCTGACTAGACAGCTATTTTGCAAATAATCTCAAAAAACCTCTCTCAGAGTAGTTTTTCATAGCTCTTTTTAAATTAGGCCCTCTTGTATTTAGAATCACCTATTAAAAGCTAAATGGATTACCTAAGTTATTAAGAATCCATTATCTTCCTTTGCTGTTTTCCCTATTAATTAATCATTCTTCTAGAATGGTAAGGTTAAAATTGGGTGTCATTTTGATGAGGCAAATTGCCTAAGAAAATGGTACAAAGTCATTGTCTTTCTTAGGAACAAAGCATTAGGTACCCATATTTCTTCCCAGGGATACCCCTATAGAAGTTCCAGTTGAATCTACCCTCTCTGGGCAATGTGTGATGTTTGAACCTTCTTTGTGACAAAGAAAAACAATCAAGTCCCAAAACAATCTTACACAGAGACCATGTGTGAAAATGTATGTAATATTTTCTTTCTGAGATAAAGAGAATGTATCATCTCTTCTTCAGATATGTGCCGTTTTTAGAAGGAAAGGAATGTAAATTATGAAAAGTATGTGGGGGCGTATAGGGAAGATGTTTCAAGATTATCTAGTGATACAATTTATTCTATTGATATCTTCGTGTATAATCTTGGTCAATTCATTTTTTTCCTTTGGGTCTTATTCTTCTGATCTGTAGGGAAAGGGATAGACTAGATCCCAAGTTCTTAAACTGTAGTTCATATTCCCACAAGGGGTCTTATAACTGAATAGGGTTTGTGAAATTATGATTTATTATCAGTAACTGATTTGTATACATAGTTTTATACCTGTATACCTGGGTCATATACAAATTTCTTGGGTGAAAAGGAGTCACAAATCGAAAATGTTTAAGAAGACATCTAGTTACTAGATGGCCTTTTCAACAGCCTATGTTCTTGAGACCCCCTTTATTACAAAAAGGACATTTGTTTTCTTCTACCTTCCATTTCTTAAGCAGGCTATAAAATTCAAAAAAATCCTTGATTCTCTTTTGAAAAGGATGTCTTGAGCAACAATATTTCAACTTGACTAAAGGAAAACCTTGAAGACAAAATATTTCTTTGAAGAGAATAGGACCAGTCATTTTTATCTCATTCAAGATCTGCCACTAAGTAGCCCTGTGGCTCTAGGCAAGTCAATTAAACTCTGTAAATTTCAATTTCAAATTTTTCAAATGTAAAATGGGATACAATAACTGCTTATTTGAAAGTTCTGAGAAAAGCATGTTGCAAGTTGCAGAGTATTTTCAATATTACCTATCCTCAAGAATTAATCAAGAAAAAAAAAGTCCACATATTTAGGAAATTATATTAAGACCTTGAAAACATATGTCATGGGATAAGTTTGGGAGCTAAATAAGGACCTTAAATATAACCAAATCTAACTCCCTAAATATTTCGCCTTCTGTTCCCTTTCCTCTCTTATTTCATCAAATAGTAGGTTATATGTAGATCCACCAGCATCATCCTGCTTAGTTATTATAACTAAAAACAAAGTTAAACAAAAATAAATAATTCAGTGACTAAGCATGACTGCATGCAAAATGTCACATCCATAGATTATTCACCTTTCTATGTGAAGGAAAAACATACTTCCTCATTTTCCTTGTCTGCTCTTATCATTACCATTACTCAATTTTGAATTTCATCATAATGTCCTTTTACCTTAGAGTAGTCATTACTCTATTGTCATTGTAAATAGTCATTGTAAACATTGTTCTCTTGGTTCTGCTTACTTTATATTGCAGCAGTTCATAAAAGTCTTCCCTGGTTTCTTCAAATTGCTTATAGTTACGTCTTATGACGCAATAGTATTCCATTCCATGGATCCACATGGGAGTTCTTAATGTGGCTTCCACAGGTCGCTTGAGCTTTGTTGGGGAAAATGACATCTTTATTTTCACTTCAATTATTTATCAACATTATTCTCAGGGCTTCCTAAGCTTTGCTAAAACTGTCTTTGCCTCCCCCCAAAAAAGGTTAAAAATCCTAGATATGTCACACTTTGTTCTGCCTTTCTGTGACTCATACCTTAACAATGTTTTATTGCCATGAAAACTTTTTTATGAATATTTTTCTTCTATCTTTGAATTTCTCATTTTATATCCCTAGTATTGGGTTATCTAAGTCAAAGATAGGACTAGTTTTGAAACTTTCTAGTAAAATTCTGTTTTCTAGAATGTTTGGACAAATTTTCATAGCCCTTTCAGCTATATAATAGAGTGACCCTCTTCCTAAACTTCTCCAAATCAACTAGTTCAATCCTCTTTTCCTCTCAGTTATCACTGCCATTTCTATCCTCATCCCATATTTCATAGATTGGAAAAAAAAACTTGTAGAATGTCATACAGATCTACCATGAATGGCAGAGCCAAGATTCAAACATAACTTCTCTTAGTCCAGATTCAGCATTTTTTCTTAGTAGCACAGTAAATACTTTATTTAATTGATTTATATTTGGAACGGTCCTCTGGTAGAGGGGTGGCTAGATGGTGTCTTGGATAGAGCACGGAATCTAGACTCAGACAGGCCTGAGTTCAAATCCAGCCTCAAACATTTAGTAACTGTTTGATTTTGGTCAGGGACCAATTTGTGGGAGCATCATTCTGGGACAGAGCAGCAAGCAAGCAATGTAAAGCATTGGGAAAACTTTGGTACTCCACCCTCCAGCCTTATGAATAGTGAGGGAGAGGTGACTGGGGGACATGGAGTGATTTAAAACTTGAGTTAGCAGCATGATGCTGATTTAGAGATTTAGAAGCTCATGCTGGGAGTTGCATCATGTTTTGTAAAGTTGAAATCAGACAGAGGAGCAGAAGCAAAGAATTTTTACAGTTAAAATTTTTGAGGACTTCATAGAACCTATGTTTACATAAATTATCCCTATTGATATTTCCAATTCTAACATTAAAACATCTTTATATTACTATGAAAATAGTTTTGACCTGAAGGGATCCCCTTAAAAGTTCTCAAGCATCCCAAGATATTTTCAGACACTTTGAGAATCCTTGGTGTAGCATGTAGTTGTAGATTTGATGCCCATTTTGCAAGATTAAAATGCAATTGGGAAATATTTAATAAAATAAAAATACAATACAACATAGATGACATAAATTTATGGTTTTTTAAATCCATAGGTGGCCCACAGGGATCTGTTTCTATTTGAGTTTGACATTTTTTGATGTGGTAGATACATGAGCTTAGAAATAAGGAAGTCCTTTATTCAACTCTTGTATCTAAATACAGGCTCTTTGTTTCTGTGCAAGCCACACAACTCCTTGTTGTTCTTAAGACTAGCATGCAGAGATATTGCTGTTTTGCATAAACAAAGGGGTTTATTTCACCCAGAGTTTCCTATTCAGGTGACAGTCATTTTATTTCTTACACTCTTTGGTAAGAAAATGTCTACTTACTATTAAAAATATTAAGAAGCTCATGAGATTGATTTTTACTCTTCTCATAGAACCCTAATATTTAGGATTTATCTTACTTTCATTTTATGGACCTTTGAATAGGGAGCAAATGTTGAGCAAGTCACTTCAACTTCTCTTGGTCTCAGTTACCTTATCTGTAAAATGAGTGGATAGGATTAGTTGGCCTCCATGGTCTTTTCTAGTTCTGTATATGTTATTCCATGGACACTTAAAGAATTTTGTTTTGGGGAAATCAAAAATTCAGTATCACAATTTTTGGTCACAGTAGTCCATTGGATGTTATGGCTTTTATTAACCAGCAGATGGCAATAGTGTTCCTCAATAGATCACTTACCTTATTTGAAACTTGTCAGAAGAGGATCCTTCAAACATCCCTTCTTGAAAGCAGCACAATAAAGGAGCTTTTTGCCTATTTATCCAAACTGATTGAGATTCTCCTTGTGCAGGTGCAACTAATCCTTTCAAGATGGAATAAAGCTCTACAAATCCACCTTGTGTTGTGTAAAGTGTAATATACTCACTCGTCTTTAATGTTTCCTTTGCTCCTTGCAAGAAGAAAAGCACAATATTGTAAAATATGGTGTCAGTGTGTTTAAGCAATAAGGAGATTGTTCCATTGTCTAGTGTTGACCTGGCTAGGATGCAATTTCCTTTTTCCTGTTCTCAAAATTAGCTGATGAGAACAAGTTCTCCAGGTGAGCATAAGTCCTCCAGATTTTTTTTTCCTGTTCCCCTTAAAGAGCTGACAAAAATGAGAATGCCCTCACAAACCTTTATTCTCTTCTTTATATACAGGGAAATTCACTAGACCACACTACAGCCTCCTCCTGCATCCCTCCCATATCTAGTAAAACAGGCCCATTACCTGTTATTCCATTTCCTTTGAAGACCGGTTTAAACAGTGAAGCTGTAGATCTGGGATTTTCAAAGTGATACATTTGCTATCAGAGATGCTAATAAGATCACTTAAATTATTACTGTCATAAACTTTTGTATCTGGTAAGGTAGGAAGATCCACTAGCTCAAATGCTGTACTGAGTACTCCCAAACAACTCTTTTAACATTGTCAATGACTATCTGTTATATGACTAGTCTCAGAGCCTCAGGTTCTGAATAAATAAAGATGATGTTTATACACTTTTCTTTGAGACATACCAGTCAGTCAACAAGTCCATTATATGTCAGGCACTGGGCTGAATACAAAGAATTAGCAAAAAAAATATTTTGAGAAGCTTACAGTCTAATGGGGGAGATTACATACAAAGCAATTACTGTTTACAGACTAGCTAGATGCAGGATAGATTGAAAATAATCAAAAGAGGGAAGGCATCAGTTTAATGGAGAATAGAGAAAGGATTCTTGTAGAAAATGAGATTTTAGTTGAGACTTTAGTGAAATCAGAGAAGCCAGGAAGACAAGATGAGAGAAAATGCCATTTCAAGAATGGTGGAACAGCCACTTGAGAGAGGGAAAAAAAAGGAAGAAAACATTGTCATTAACTCATAGATTTCTGTGGAGAGAGTAAGGAGTAAAAAGACTGGAAAAGTTATAATAAGTAATAGAGTAACTCTGTATTTTAAACATGTATGAATCTATGTGACCCAATGGGGATGCCAATACTGTACATGAGGCTTTCTTGGCAAAGATAGAAGTTTACTTTGTGATTGTTATTGTTGTTGTTGTCATTTCCTTCTCCAGTGGATAGAGGCAAACAGAAGTGATGTGCCCAGGGTCACATAGCTATTTAGTTCAGATTTGAAGTCAGATCTTTCTGCCTCCAGGCTAGAGCTTTATCTACTGAAGCATCCAGCTATCTCCAATAGAGTAACTAGCTCTATCAAAATTAATTAAATCTAATAATAATGGCAATGAAAAGAGAGCTAACATGATCTTTTGGACAGATGACCTAGGTTTGAATAACATATCCAGTATTTACAATTCTGATTACTTTGGACAAGATTTTTAACCTTCATGAGCTTCAATTTTCTTTCTTGTCTCTAAAATGGGGGATAATAAGGTTAGCACTATTTGTTTTATTAAGACACTGTAATCAAAGATCTTTAGAAACTATGTAAATGTGACTATAGGTGAGTCCAATTTTTGCTGAACTGAATCTATTATACATATAATTATCTAGCAGTCAGCATTATGAAGAAATTAGAGTTATTGCCATATTCAGAGTTCTGGAAGGAATGGTGGCCGTTTAGCATAGAAGTTAAAATACTTGGAAGTAATGGGAATAGGGAATGATTACTGTCTTCAATTATTTGAAGGGTTGAAATGTAAAGGAAGAATCAGACATATTCTGCTCTATGGAGTCAAATAAAATATGTCTGATGGGGAAAAGAAAATTTACTAAAAAAGAAGACATTTCAAAGTGCAATGAAAAGCTTTCCTACAGTGAGATCTCTATGGAAGGCTTCAAGGAAAATTACATAAAAATTTCTTAGGGGTGTTATAGAATAGAATTTCCCTATAGAAATTCTATAGAAGAGAATAAAGGTTTGTGAGGGCATTCTTATTTTCTCCATTTTCATAGTTGATCATTGCATATTCTCACTATTATTGTGTACAATATATTCCTATTTCTGCTTGTTTCATTCAGCATCAATTCATGTAAATCTTTCCAAGACTTTTTAAAATCAACTTATTCATCATTTTTATAAAAACAATATTCCATTACTTTCATATATCATAATTTAGTCAGTTATTTCCCAATTGATGGGCATCTTTCCACTTTTCAATTCTTTGCCACCAAAAAAAGAGTTGCTACAAATATTTTTGCATATGTGGGTACTTTTCTGTCCTTTATAATTTCCTTGGGATACAGACTCAGTAGTGGCATTGCTGGGTTAAAGGGTATGCACAGTTTTATAGATTTTTGGGTAGAGTTCCAAATTGCTCTCCACAATGGTTTGATCATTTCACAAATCCACCAACAATGCATTAGTATCCCAGTTTTACTACAACCTCTCCAACATTTATTCTTATCTTTTCTTGTCATCTTAGACAATCTGAGAGGTGTGAAGTGGTACCTCAGAGTTGTTTTAATTTGCATTTCTCTATTCAATAGCAATTTAGAGCATTTTTTCATACAATTTTAAATTGCTTTTTATTTCATCATCTTTGACCATTTATCAATTGGGAGATGACTTGTATTCTTACAAATTTGACAACGTTCTTTATTTTACAAATGGAATCTTTATTAGAAACACTGGCTGTAAAGATTTTTTTCCCCCAGCTTTGTACTTTTAATCTTGTTTCTGTTGGTTTTGTTGGCACAGGATTTTTTTTAATTTATTGTAACCAAAGTTGTCCATTTTGCCTTTCATAATATTCTCTAGTTCTTCTTTGGTCATAAATTCCTCCCTTCTCCAAAGATTTGATACGTAAACTATCCTTTGCTCTTCTAATATAGTTATGGAACCACCCTTTACACCCTAAAAATGGACCATTTTGACCTTATTTTGGTATAGAGTGTGATATGTAAGTCTATGCAGAGTTTCTCTTACACTGTTTTCCAGTTTTCCCAACAATTTTTTTTTTTAAATAGTGAGTTCTTATCCTAGAAGCTGGAGTTTTGGAATTTATCAAATATGAGATTGTTATATTCATTAACTATTATGTCATATGTATCTAATCTATTCCAAGTGATCCACCACTTTATTTCTTAGCCAAGACCAAATGGTTTCAATGACTGCTGCTTTATAATATAATTTTAGGTCTGGTACTGCTAGACCACCATCTTTTTTTAAATTAATTCCCTTGATATTCTTGACTTTTTGTCCTTCCAGATGAATTTTATTATTTTTTTCTAGCTCTATAAATTTTTTTTTGGCAATTTGATTAGCATGGCACTGAACAAGTAGACCAATTTAAGTAGAATTGTCATTTTTATTATATTAACTCAGGCTACCCATGAGCAATTGATATTTTTAGAATTGTTTAAATCACACTGTGTGAGAAGTGTTTTGTAATTGTGTTCATATAGTTCCTGAGTTTGTCTTGGCAGGTAGACACCCAAATATTTTATTTTATCTAAAGTTATTTTAAATGGAATTTCTCTATCTCTTGCTGCTGGGCTTTGTCAGTAATATATAGAAATGCTGATTATTTTTGTGGACTTATTTTATATCCTACAACTTTGCTAAATCTGTTAATTGTTTCAAGTAGGATTTTGGATGATTCTCTAGAATTCCCTAAATATATCATAATATCATCTGCAAAAAGTGATAGTTTTATCTCCTCACTGCATATTCTAATTCCTTTAATTCCTTATTGTTAAAGCCAATATTTCTAGTACAATATTGAATAATAGCAGTGATAATGAGCATCCTTGATCACCCCTGATCTTATTGGAAATGTGACCAGCTTCTCTCAATTACAAATAATGCTTACTGATGGTTTTAGATAGATGCTGTTTATCATTTTAAGGAAAACTCCCTTTATTCCTCATGTTTTTAATAAGAATGAGTATTCTATTTTATCAGAAGATTTTTCTGCATCTATTGAGATTATCATATGATTTCTGTTAGGTTTGTTATTGATATGGTCAATTAGTTTATTTTGTACTCCATCAGCTTCATTTGCTGGGAAGACCAAAGTTAGCTATGCTGAATCTGTCTCATCTAGTTCTGGGAATTCTCCATGACAGAATTTCCCTGAAATAGGCTTGGGACACAGGAGCTCCTTAAAGGCAGGAATTTACAAGGATATTCTGACTTTATGTCAGAGATTTCAGAGAGAAATACTATTATTGTTGATTAGAAAACAGTGGGTAAAAAATAGGCTTAAAGGCTTTGAGGAGAAGTTCTGAATTCCAAAGAACTTAGCTCCAAAGGTAAAGCATCTCTTTTACTTACAAGCCACTGAAAACAGACAGACCAGCCTTGTGGGGTAAAAACAAAAACAAAAGCTTCTAAGAATACTACTTTTTCTGAAAACTGCATGTCCTAACAATTCTATCTTTCCAAGGGATAAAGCTAAAAATTCATGACTTTAAGTTTAAAGAAAGGTGAAACAGAAACTACTCTTTATCTCATGGGGAAGATGAAACATTCAGCTGAGAGTATTTCTAGTGGCCAAGAGGTGGACACAGAGAGAAACAATACAACCATGTATCCAAAGAAGCAACACTTAGCAGCAACCACAATGACAGTACCAGCAGAATTCTGTTACTAACTTTCTATGACATAACAGAGAGCAACATCTACATTCCTAGGTGAGACTGGACATTATACCCAATTGACTAGAAGCATATCCAAAGTAAGAGATGAAAAAGTTATCTAATCAGAGTATCCTGGCAAGGTAGGAGGTGTGATTTATCCCCCATTAATGATTCTTGACCATATGTATACCTCCTCCATATGTTTACCATGGCTTTAATCGTTTTCTACTTTTCTATACAGGTGCTTTGGCCATAGGTATTCCTTAAATGTATTTTGTTCAAGGTATATTTCTCATTAGTCTCCCAGTCTTCTCATTGTGGATAGCCATAGCTGTAGAGAATAATGTATGACTGGTTGATGGCAGAAAGAATTCAGAACTTCTCCTCAAAGCCTTTAAGCCTATTTTTTTACCCACTGTTTTCTAATCAATAATAGTAGTATTTCTCTCTAATATCTCTGACTTAAAGTCAGAATATCCTTGTAAATTCCTACCTTTAAGGAGCTCCTGTGTCCCAAGCCTATTTCAGGGAAATTCTGCCATGGAGAATTTCCAGAACTAGATGAGACAGATTCAGCATAGGTAACTTTGGTCTTCCCAGCAAGCTGATGGAGTACAAAAGTTAATCCTGTCAAGGACTATCTCTGCCTTTATTGTGTAGATGTGGTAGGCAATAAATCATCCTGCACAAAATTTGGCAGTAGAATTATTGGTATACAGGTCTGGTAGAAGTGAGTGCTTCCATTTCCCATTCTGCAGTGCAATTAACATGTTTGCCATTGATGATTAGTAGATTGGGAACAATAATGGATAGGTCTTAAACTAAATGAGTAGGACTTTGAACAATCGTATAGTAAAGCAGCACTTTCTTACGTACATATGTGTGTGTGTGTGTGTATGTGTATGCATGTGTGTGTGCACATCTTATTTATCAAAACATGTTGCTTAACAAACATTGGTTAAGAACCTACCAAATTCTAATGGTAGGTAGTAGAGATAAAAGGAAGAAATAATATACAGCCAATGCCCTCAGAAGTTTGTAGCTTGATGATGAATAACTGACACTGGATTTTACAAAGTATTTTGTTGATGTTAGTACAGTACTCTTAAATTTCTCCCTAGAGAACAACAGTTTCCTAGGTTATAGACTTCTCCTAGACAGGGTTAACTGAACACACAAGACCTGTCTATTGTTTAACCATTGTTTTTATAATCTGTCAAGTATTTGTGGCTCTGCCTTGTAAGCTCTGGAAAGCCTTTGTTTAAAATTCGCCACTCTGTCTTTGCTTAATGTCAGGCTGACCTTTATATTTGAATTGCTTTTCTGAAGTTTACATCTGGTCTGTAATATCTGAAGTTCTTTATAGTATATTGCTTTATACTTGAAGTCTCATTTGAATATAAGGAACTTTGGGGAAATGCTGTTTTTGCCCACATTTCATACAAAGAGAGACAGCATTCATGGCAGTGGATAAATAGCCAGGTAAAAGTCAGGAAATTCTGGGTTCAAGTTCTGCCTTTAACATAATCTAATTGCAAGCCTAGGTAAGATAATCACCTCACAATGTTTAATGCCATTTTTTAACACTACAATATACATAAGAATTATTATTCTGCCTGATATAGATAGCTATCTAATGTGTTCTGTATACTAATGAAATGAAAGTGCCATGCCTTCCTCCCTTCTAAGAAAAAATCTTTCCCAAAGGCCCTTGATAAGCATTAGTCAAACTTGGAAAACTGATGAAATGACTTTGTTCCAAGGCTTTGCCTTAGAAGGCCCTAGTTTCTGTGTCTTATTATATGCAGCATAAATTTGTCATGCAGCCCTGCTTCTAGTAAAGGAATATAGATTGCATAGAAATACTGGCACATTTTAATTTTGAATGTTGTAATATTTAGCTCAAGTTTCTTTTGGCATATACAAGGTACTTGAGGACACTGCATTAACTCTAAAAGGTGCCCTTGCAATCCCCAAGATAATGATTGTAACTTCAAAATATAAGTAGAGTCTGCTCATAATATCCTTTGAGGATAATATATTTTGTAACTTTCTGATTATCATCCAGCATAAGCTATTTTATGGTGAGCAACCTGGTTATAGCCTGATAATTCACTTCACTGAATTTAATACATCCATGCAATGTTATTATTCACCTTCTCCTTTTCAAATTGAACATTTAGTCTGATACTTAAGTCTTGCTTAGGATAATTTTGCAAAGCAGAAAGATGAATTCTAAAACTGTCACTTCCAGAGACTTCCTATTACTTTAAACAATCAAATGCAAAAATTTTAGTTGGTATTTAAGGGCCTTTATGATTTGGTCTCCATCTACATTTTGAAACTTAATTCATCTTTTCTCTTCAATGAATTAAAAAAAAATATGGCATCTTTCTTATATGCCACAGACTAAGTGCTCAGCATACATTAATGAAAAGCAAGATACTTATTGGTCTCAATGAGCTTATATCTTAGTGTATGAGAGAAATCAAAGAGAATTCAGCTTCAGTGCCAGTGGCAAGATATTGCTGAGACATAGATAGCAAAGCCCTTGGGTTGTATTGGTAGGTTAAATATTACTGTGAAGAAAGGACTAGAAAATAGTGGCAGGGTAGATGGTGATGTCTGATGGTCCTCCAGTTTATCAAAAGGATTATCAGTTGGTGAATCTCTGTTTATCTAAACGATATTGTAATTTTGTTTTCTCCCTTCTGGCAGGCCAGTGAAGGAACTAATTCCCTGAACTTGTGACTCCATTTCTTTCCTCCAATTCTTTGTGTATATGATATATGCCTCTCTGTCCTCATTGAAATGTAATTTCATTTCCTTTTATTTTATGTCTTTGTAACCCTGGGATCTTTCACAATGCCTTAAAACATAGATGATATTTAATGTGTGTTCAATTGAAATCAAAACAAGCAGTTGTCATACATTTAATGTGTACAAGATACTGCTAAATGCTAGGGATACTTAGAAAAGCAAAAATTACCCAAGATTTCAAGGATCTTGCATTTTAATGAAAGATATAGTTCATAAACAATTTTGTACAAATAAAATTAGATTGATAGAATAGCATAAATCATTGGTAATCTCAAAGAAAAAGTTCCTCGTAGGAAATGGGATTTTAGTTGATTCTTGAAGGGAAGTCAGGAGACAGAAAGGAGGAGGGAGAAGAATATTCTAAGCATGGCCAGGGAAATATCATACTCAGGCAACAGATTGTGTTATATAAAGAACAACAAAGGGGTCATTAACACCAGATCATAGATTACAGGTAGAAAAGTGAAACAAGACTACTGCAAATGTAAGAAAAAGCCAGGTAATTAAGGGTTTTTAAAGCCAAACAGAGAATTTCATATGGTAATTGGGATCACTCAGATTTATTGGAATTTATATGCATTTATATGGAAGGGAAGGTGTGACATGATTAGACTTGTGCTTTTGTAAGTTCACTTACATAGCTAAGTAGAAGACCAAATGGAATGGAGGGGTAAGAGAAAGGAGGCAGAAAGATCACACAGAAGAGCTAGAATTAAGTTAATACTATGAATTTAGGCCATGGAGTAAAATGTTTCAGAGAATTTAAGCCCAAGGTCTTGCTTTTGCTTAAAATTTCCAGATAAGGAATAAATATTTCTCATTCCTAAGTTAAGAAATATAGGTATGAATTATACAATTTAACATTTCAGAGTTTGAGTAGATATCAAATAGGAAGTGTTAAGTTCTTTGAGAGAAAAAAAGCTTTTCTGTTATCTTATTATAGAAGAAAAAGTGAGTTCAATACATTTTTGGTTTAAGCATTTTTTTATGTTGTCATTGTTGGATAAATTTGGAATAAAGTTTAATTCAGATGAATAATTTTCACTTTCAACAAATAATGAGATTAAAATTCTTGTTAGAAATGTATCTTTCTTAGATTGCCAAGGTGGAATGAGGGAGTTCCTACAATATCAGTTTTGTCCACCATAGAATTTAGATTTTAGTGCCAAAATGACAAATAAAACAAAGCTCCATTGAATTTGGATACTTAAATATTAGAAATAGAACAAAATAGTTATTAAGATCTTATTCCTGGGATATACAGAATTTCTGTTAAACACATTATTCTTTTATTATCTTATCAATGTACTACAATTTTAAAATGAAGGATGCCTCGTTTGTTTTTAAGATTCAGTGTAATCAATAAGATATTTTATAAGAAAAAAACATTTTTATGTATACACACAAACACACTCTCAAATTAGCTTTCAATTTTCTAGTTTTTTTTTTTTTAAATTTTACTCTTCAGTTTTTTGAGCAGTGAGGAAATGGATCTGACACACTAGTTTAGTAGTTACAACATTTGTTTGTGTAATATTCATTTGTTTATTTTTAATTCTGCAGGCAAAATGGCTTATAGTAGGGTGATTCATGATTTTTCATACCTCTTAACAAAAACAGGTGAGCACAATAGATGAGCTACCAGTATGTGTATGAAGTCCAACATCTGCCAAACATATTGATTATTCATATAAGTATACCTTCAAATATTTTAGTTAGATCTTAGCAACTTATATTCATAGTAAGCACCACTGATTCACAGCATCCCATTCTTTTCACCAGACAGATGTTGACTTTAAGGTTAAGTTAAGACTATGTGTGACCATTCTCCTTTGCAGTTTTTCTACTTGATCTTTTGGGCATAACATCATAGAACATATTAAATTAAATTTTTTATAAGGATGGGCCCAAGAAACCAATTAATTTTCAATATTTTTAGTCTCATGCTGGAAAGTTTGTTAGGTCAAGTTGAAGAGTTAACTTTTTTATGCCATAAGATTTATTTATTTTAATCCAAGTCCAAAGATAGGTATATTATCAACTGAAATATTTGAATTTATATCCCTAGTTCTTGGCATGTAGTAGGTACTTAATACATACTTACTGAGTAAAAACAGGACAAAGAAAGACTAAAAATAGTTGTCCTTGAAAAGAATTTTTTCAACTATCCTTTGTATATCTGATATTCTAGAAATTTCAAGTATTGAAGAATTATCTTAGGAGGTTGTTGTAGAGTCATGCAAACTACCATGCACATCACCCACCCTTTTTCTCCCTTTGTAAGCAATAAAATGACATTTAAGAATGACTTAAAACAGTAGGATAAGAGAGATCTTTCTTTTGTTCTTGCTTAGGCTTATAGTTTGTCTGATAATCTTCCTTGAATGTAAAGAAGTTTGATAATAGAAATTTCTTATCTGCCAATTTTGGCAGTCTTCAAAATTGAGCTCAGATTCCACCTATCTTATATTTTCCTTGACTACTGAAATCTTTATTCCCCATGTTTGTATAACACACAAGTAGTTTGCATCGCAGAATTTTGTATGTCATATATATACATACATACACACACATACACACTTGTAGTACATGCTACTTAGGCATGCTATGCCTAAAAGTCAGGCAGATTTCACTTCTTTCTTAGGAACTCTGATTTTTTTTCTCTTTTTAAAAAAAATCTATTTATTTGATACATATTCATTTATGAATCATGTTGGGAGAGAAAAGATAGAACACAAGGGAAACATTATGGGAGAAAAAAAAAACCCAGAAAAATAGAAGTGAACATAGAATGTTCATATTTAGATTCAATTGTCTATGTTTCTTTTTCTAGATGTCAATAGCATTTTCTTTCCAAAGTCTATTGGGATTGCTTTGGATCACTGAACCACTGAGAAGAACCAAGTTTTTCATAGTTGATCATAGCTGCATGTTCTCTATTACTGTGTACAATGCATTCCTGGTTCTGCTTATTTTGTTCAGCCTCAGTTTGTGTAAATCTTTTCAGATCTTTCTCAAAACCAGCTTGTTCATCATCTTTTTGCAAAACTATCATATTCCATTATCTCCATATATCACAATTTATTCACTTATTCCCCAAATGATGAGTGTCTACTTGTTTTCCATTTCTTTGCTACCACAAAAAGAGCTTCTACAAACTTTTTTTGGCATATGTGCATCCTTTTCTCTACTTTATGATTTCCTTGGGATACAGATCCAATAATAGTATGGCTGGATCAAAAGATATGCGCACTTTGATAGTCTTTTGGGCATAGTTCCAGAACTCCAGAATGGTTGGATCATTTCATAACTCCAACCAAAATTCACTAGTGTCCCAGTTTTTTCACCCCCCCCAACATTTATCATTATCTTTTCCTGTCATCTTAGTTAATCTGAAAGATATGAGGTAGTATCTCAAAGTTGTTATAATTTGCATTTATCTAGACAATAGTGATTTAGAGCATGACAATGGATGACTTTAAGTTCATCATCTGAAAATTGTCTGCTCATATCCTTTGACCATTTATCAATTGGGTAATGACTTGTATTCTTATAAATTTGACACAGTTCTTTATATATTTTAGAAATGAGACTTTTATCAAAAACACTGGCTGTAAAGATTTTTTTTTTTTCCCCCAGTCTTGTACTTCCTAGATTTTTTAAAGGAGTTTGAGGTATCCAAGTTCTCTGCCTAGACTCCAGTCACTGGGATAGTATCTCCCCAAATATAAGGGTGGTCCCCTGTACCTCAACCACTAATGTGACTGTTAACATGACATGGTAGCTTCTATACAGAAATCTTGACTTCAAATGGTATCAAATGGTATAAAAACTTACTCTTCCAACATGTGGAAAATAAAATTTCCCTCCCCCATACCTTATATAATCTCTGGATATAGCTCATGGTTTAGCTCAAATTCCTTTAGAAGACCTGTTCCAAATCCAAACTTCCAGTCAGGTTTAGTGCCAAGGTATCCTAACTTCTCAGGGTTTCTATGCCAGATGGGCTGACTATACCATTGCAGTAGATTCCCCATTAGACAAACCAGTAATGTTTAAAAGGCCTTCAAAGATAATTGTTAGAATTAGTAGAATGTGTTGCTTGCTACCTATTTTGTATCCTTTGAGCATTTTTTTTATATCTTTTAACATTAGATCGATGTGGTTATTGTCTATATTGTCTTAACTTTAAATATCTTTCCAATTATTTCTGAATTCTTCTAATTTCCTGGTATTTATGGTGCAGTAAACTAATAGTATATACAGTTCAGTTCAATCAGTTATTCTTTCCAAAAGGCTACAAAAATTAAATTCCTCTTTGTTAATTAGATGGCTATAAAATAAAATTTGAGAATTATTTCAGTTTATGATTCTTTGACTATTAGTGATTTTAATCACTTTTTAGGTGGTAGTTGATAATTTCTAAAAAAATTGTATCCTTTGATCACTTGTATATTGGGAAATGGCTCTTACTCATATTTGTGTCAATTTTTTTAAAAAAAATTCTGCGTTAGACATCTTTTAGAATGTTCAATAAAATATATTCTTTCTATTTATTTTTCTAATTCTTTCTTTGAATTTTTTGGCATAAATTTTTTTCATAATTATATAATTGTCATAATTATTCATGATTTGTATTATAAATGTTTATATAAATAACAAATATTATACTTCATAATTTATACAATTTATCTACTTATCACAATTGTTAGTCATAATTTTCTATTTTATTTTTTAATGATATAGCTTTTTTATTGTATATCACTTATTCATTATTGCCTCTACTAAAAAATTCTCAGAAACCACACATTATAAATTATTCTAGAATTTTTCTAGAATCAATATCCTTGACAAAGGATAATTAGATTGCAAAATTTCCAGAGCTGGTTCTATGTCATCTAAATATGTCAAATCCCCTTATACCACATTATTTATCAGCATTCTGGTTAAACATTTAAACAGTTAATTTATATAAACACAGTACACTTAATATATTTTATCCTTACTCAATATTACTAAAATATATACTTACTAAATATTTACTCAACACTTACTAAAATAATCCTTAACAATTAACAGAGATGGTGATATAACTATGAATAGTTTCTATTTGCAGGAAACATTTTATATTTTACAAGCTAACCATTTTGGAATGACTAAAAAATACTTTTAATGAAAGTATCTGCTTATAATTAATCATAAGTGATAGCTACAACAAAATATAGAGATAAAGCAATAATAATTGAGATCAGTAAATATGTTTAGGGCTTCTTACCAAAGACAATTTGATTTTCATTTTTACTGAGAGGAATTGCAAGATGAATAGAAATGAATGAAAGAGGCAAAGGGTAAAACTGCAATAATACAGTACTGAATTAATTACTTTATCATCATCACACGTAGAAATTTCCACTTCTAATTAGACTTGGGCCATTTTTCAGGAGTCACCTGACATAAAGCAAAAGAATAGCAAAAATGAACTTTGTTAGATTTTTGCATTATTGACTTACTTTCTTGATCATCTTAAGATCTAATCATAAAATGAATAATCCTTTCATATTTTCCTAGTTGGTGAAGCAACTAACATTGTTAATAGCTATAAAAATTATACCATTCCTTTAGAAATTTAGCAACTATATTAATTTTATGCCATTTCTGTAGCATTAGATTATACTATAGCTTGTGAGGAAAATGAGATATTTATCTTTTCATTGACATTGTGCTTCTTATTATATTTAAATGTTAGAGTCCTTTTGGATATTCAGATTAAGTGAGTGAAGGAACTTCAACTAACTCATAGTATAAACAGAAAGTACACCAGTGAGTAAGGTAATGGTTAAAATAAAGTTATGCATGTAATAGGGAAAAAAAGGAAAGAAAAAAAAAGAAAAATATATATATATACTTTTTTCTCTCTTTCCATCCTGTTCTTAATAGTGTTTTTTTAACCCACCCCATTACACCACCTTATCTTCAATCACCCTTCCCCTCTTAAGATTTTTTCCTAGTGTTTTTGCCCTCCCTTCTATACATCCCCCCCATTTCTTTTCTTCTTTCTCCTCCTACTTCTTTATAGAGTTAGATAAGTTATTTCTTCTTAGACCCCAAACTGATGAGATCAAGCTTCAGACAATGCTCATCCCCTTCAGTTATTTCCTCGGAATGTAATAGATCTTTTGCATCTCTTTATGTGAATTAATCTTCCCATTATCCCTATTCGTTCCTCTTTTTTTGCAGTCCAGACCTTTTCCCACCCCTTAATGTCTTTTTCTTTGATGTCATCACATCCACACCCTCTGTCCATACAATGCACATTTCCCCCCACCTCCCCATCTGCCCCAGTGACAGAGTTACTGATAACATTTTTTCATCTAAGGATGTAAATAGTTTAATCTTTAAATTATATATATATATATATTTTTTCCTCTGTTTACCTTTCTGTGCTTCTGTTGAGTCCTGTGCTTGTAGATTATTTTTTTTTTTTTCTGTTTTGTTCTGGTTTTGTCAATAGAAATGATTAAAATCATTGACATTTCATTACCTCCTCTGAAAGATGATGCTGAGTATCTCTAGATAGTTAATTCTTGGTTGTAATCTTAGGTCTTTTACCTTCCAGAATATGGTATTCCAGGCCCTCCAATCCTTTATTGTAGATGCTGCCAGATCCTCCATAATGCTGACTGTTGCTCCTTGATATTTGAATTGTTTTTGTCTGGAAGCAAGGGGTCAATCTTTCAATGACTTCCATTGTCAAAGAAAGTATTTTATATTATTAGGGAGATTCTAATGGTGATTTAGTGAAAGAATCATGTGGGCAGACTTGTTTGTACTTTAGGAAAATTAAGTGAAAATTTATTGGAGGATGAATTTGGAAGGGGAAAGAATTGAAGCAGGGAAAATAACCATCAAACTATTAAAATAGTATAGATGTGACGTTATGAGAGTTAACACCAGGATGATGACAGTATGCTTTTTATATAAAAAATTTTGTGGAGCTGTAAAAAAAGATAAGACTTGACAAGAGATAGTAAGCATTATAGATTATGATTTAAATACAGTTCTTCCAATTTTGAACCCAGGAATCTTTCTACTACTAAATGGAATTATTAAAGATCTATTATTCACATAACAACATTAATAAGATTAATGAACACAAAGATTTCCTCTATTCTGATTCACATATGGTAAACCTCAGAATTTAAAAAATCAATCCTGGATAAGCACGAAAAGTATTTTCACAATGCTAGAAATGAATCCTAATTACTTTAAAACACCAAACATATTATAATAGTTAAATTAATTGCTGGATGTATGGGCCAGTACTTTTTTTTTTCAAATATTTTTCAAAAGATCTACAATGTACATAACTAAAACTGTAATGCCAGAGAAATTGAGGCAAGATAGAGATTAGAGAGTATTTAATAATTTATTTAAAAGGGAGAGATTTACTAGGACCAAACGGATCCATGATTTGTTCCCCAGACTGAATGAGACTATGATCTCCAAGAATCCAGCAAACAATGTGAGTTCTCAATGACATATATACACATGGCTCAGACTCAGGGGGTAGACTAAGGCAGGGCAGAGTCAAAGTGCTGAGCTTGGGAACAGGACTCTGACAGGGTGGGGTGAGCCACTAGAGATGGGATGACATAATGAGGGGAGGCACCCTGGAGACGGGGAGAGGCATCTTGAGAAGATGGTATCTGATTTCTGATAGCTTGGGATGGGGAGAGGCATTCTGATATTCTAAAACATAAGATCTTTTGTCCTCATCAAATATTCTGATAAAGAGGGAGGGGTAGTTTTGCAGGATTGAGCAGAACAATTATAAACTGAGGCAGAACAATTAAGGAAACTGAGTCAGGATAATTAGAGAAACTGAGTCAGGACCATAAAAGAGAACGGTGGTGTGACATTCCATACTCTCTCTCTTCTGAATATTCAAATCATTGAATTACCTTCCTCTAAAAGGTCTTAGCACCATAATTTTGACCAATCCTATGTAAAGCAAATAAACCAAAATAAAAGTAGAAAAATGCAAGGACTTATGGCAAGGATCAGTCTCTCCCTGATAACCCCAGAGTTATTAGCATAAAAACAACATTCCTCATTTAGGTAGGCACACAAGCCTCCCTGTTGCAGAAATAGCAGGTCCTCTGCAGTTGGGGAACATTTCAGCCAGATAATCCAGTTTGAGATGTGTCCACTTGAAGTTGTTTGTGGTCATTTGTGCATTTAACTTAGCCTCTGCTTATACAGGGAGTGGCAGTGCTCAAGACAATCCTGCTGCCCATCCTAAGAGAGCACCCCAAGTCTGTCAGGGACTCCAGAAAGGGGAAAATGAGGCCTGGAATAGCTCTACCTGTCCCCTCTCAGTAGAACAGGAGCTGCTACTAGGAAACAGATTTCTGAGCAAATTGTGCAGTTAGACCAAGGCTTGTAACCCTGAACTATTAGAGGCTTGATACCAACCTTTGAGAATGCTAATTAAGGAACTGGGGTTACAGGACTGGAGAAACAGATCAGAGAGACTGCCAGTCTGCAGACAGGTGTCTGATTTCTGGTTGTTTCTAAAAAAATAATCCCCAAAACTGAGTCTGCCTGGGCAGTTCCAGCAGAATAAGGCATCTCAAAGTTAAAACGTAACCAGCAAATCATAGTCCAGTAAATTTTAATCAAGGAGTAAAAATAAAAAGGACTGTTTAAATAATTTCCAACTCAATCTGAACTAATGAGATAGGGGGCAGGGCAGAAATGCCTAAGAAAAATACATCAGTTTCCCCAATTTCCTAACCAGTTTCTTCCTCCTTTTCTTTTCTCATGGAAAGGAATAATCAAATAACCATTCTACATATAAATTCCAAGAGTGAATCAAAATTCCTATACATAACAGACTAGTATAGTAAGTTTCCTAAAAATACCTCAAACATACAGCAATAATTAGTTTTAACAAGTCTAAAACACAGTAATACAGTTAAAATTTTAACAATAATTCAGCCACTTTCCCACTCCCCTATATGATCTAAATTACATAAGGAGCAGTGGTCTCTCAGAAACTGCTCATGCTTAGGATGGTCCAAGATGCTCAGTCCAGGGAGGGGATGGGTGTGGCCATGCCGCTTGCTGCCAAAGCTTCAGATAGGCTGGTCCAAGTCCCAGAAAAAGCAATACCTGTAAATTGACCAAAATCTAGAACAAAAATACAAATCTAACAAATGAAGATTGGAACAGATTGATAAAATGCCAGTTAGCCTTTTGTCCTTTCATTAGTTAGAAACCTTAAAAAAAAACAAAACAAAACAAAAAAAAAACTTGAATATACAGACATAATATCCAGTAACAAAGAAATGATGAGACTAAATATTTTTTTCCCAAGTATTTAGGATATAATAATTACATATAACCAGGTTGGAAACAGCAAGGTATAACATATAACCAGATTAGAAATGGCAAGGTATGACATAATTGAATTGCATGAACAGTTTCTTATTGACCATGGCTCTGATTATAGAAAGTACTTCCAGGAGGAAAAATTCAGGGACATAACTATAACATAACATAAGCAATCAAAACTGGTCCCTACGCTCATACAGGATAAATAAGCCACTTTAACCTAGTTTACTCCAGATAATTGACCCAATGGACCTTTAAAACTCCCAAATAATATTAACTAAAATTGAAATTTTACCTCCAATAACAAACCCCATTAACCAAAGTGTCAGATAAATCCTAAACAGATATTTTCTATAACCTTATATTTATAACAGTAAGAATTTATCTCAGTAAGTTCACTTCTTTCATATCTAAGTAGATGTTTCCATAAGTGAATATTATACATACAAATCAGTTTGTTTTTAAAAATACCAATACATAAACAAATATTCCAAATTACATATTGTCCATAACAGAAACATTTTCAAAAGGACAAAAACAATTATTTTCAGAGGCTCTTTAAATGACCTCAGGATGACCCAATACAATCAATTAAAAGTTAGAATATCCTATACAGAGTAGCCTAATACCACATAAAAGAATCCAAGAGATTCTTAAAACTGTTAAACTTTTACAAATACCATAACCTCATATTGATAACAGTAATAAATTTGTTTCAGTAAGTTCACAAGTTATCTTTCATATTTAACAGAAACATTTTCAAAAGGACAAAGAAAAACTATTATTTTCAGAAACCCTTTAAATGATGGGCATAACCTCAGGATATAATTTATTAAACTTATATAGAATACCCAATTCTACATAAAAGAATCTGAAAGATTCTTTAAAAATATCCTTTAAATCTTTAGAAATAGCCCTACAAAATCATAGATCAGTCAATTAACTTAAAAGAGGGCCTATCTCTTGAAATCTTTTGCCAAAGCCAAACCTCTGCAGAAAGGGGCTGGAACACACTTAGTGGAGGGGATTCCATGTGGATGACCTTCCACCCACTGCACCTTTAAAGAGTCAGGGGGGAGATAAGGGAGCTAAACTTCACCCCAGGCAAACTAGACTCTCCATAGCTGAAGAAGCAGAGAGCAGTGGGGGTGTCTTCACCTTTGAAGACAAAAGATCCCTACCCCACCCAATCTTTAAAGTAGCAGAAAGTAGGAGGGGTCGGGTGGGGAGGGAGGATTCCAAGTGGCCATTATTCCCAATAGGCTTTTCCTAAGCTCCAACTTTGGCCAGAGTTGGAACCTTAGAAAAATCAGATCTTTTTTACCTAATTAGAGGCATGTGACCCCTTTCAAGTAAGTTAACAGAATTTCACTCCAACAAGTTCTTAAGTTCTTACATTCAAAAATTACTAAATCTAGCCTGCATTGGCCACAGTAAAATTACTTCCCACAATTTTAAAACTGCCCAAAAGAATACTCAGAAAAAATCTGGCATGCATAGGCCAGATTAAAATTATTTCCCACAATTTCAGAATCATCCTAAAATTCCTAATCAAATGTTTCTTCAGCCTGAGTTTCAATCAGATAAGGTTTTATTACTCTTTTCTCTAGCAGGCTCTGAAAACCTGCTTCAAGGAAAAACTGTCTGCCTTTTTGTTCCTTTTACTTACAAATTAGTACAGCAGGTTAAAAAGTTTCAAATCACAAGCAAATTTTATACTACGTACAGTTGCAACATTGAAATAACCAATTCCCAAATTTCTTAATTTAGCAGAGCTCTGTACCAACAGAACAGACAAACAAGTCACACAGAGCACACAGACATAGACTGCACAGTCGAAGCATTTAACACAGAGACCAGGAGCTATCTGGAAACCTTAGAATAGTCCTGAAGGAAGTTGTCAGTTCCAGAGTCTTCCCTCCCACTTTGGTGCATTTCTCTGCCTTCACAGAGAATTCCCAGATTAAAACCAGGTAGTACTAAAAGGTACTCAGGTACCCAAAGGATACTTTAGAACTAGACAATGCCCTGTAGCATCTTACTGACATTTCCCAGAGTTGTATGGCTTGTCAGCCCAACTTTTTCTGGGGACTAGATTTGCTAGCAATCAGACCAGACAAAAAATGTACCTTGCAGGGGTTTCAGACCAGATTGTCCCATGGCCAAATGGAGGTGTCCACTATCAGGCATTGTTCTCTTTCCCAGAGACTCTGGAAAAAAGATCCAGAGGGCCAGTCTCTCCAAGCAAAGAATCCAGATCTCCAGCCCCCCTAAGGCCCAAGGTGGAGACCCAAATGTCTCTATTCTCTAATCCTCCTCATTTTCTAGCATCTTGGTGGGAAGCCTCCAAAATGTAATGCTGGAGAAACTGAGGCAAGATAGAGATTAGAGAGTATTTACTAATTTATTTAAAAGGGAGAGATTTACCAGGACCAAATGGATCCATGGCTTGGTCCCAGGGCTGAATGAGACTGTCATCTCCAAGAATCCAGCAAACAATGTGAGTTCTCAATGACATATATACACATAGCTCAGACTCAAGGGGTGGACTGAGTCAGGAGCAGAGTCAAAGTGCTGAGAATGGGAATGGGACTCTGACAGGATGGGGTGAGTCATTGGGATGGGATGACATAATGGGGGGAGGCACCCTGGAGATGGGGAGTGGCATCTTGATAAGATGGTATCTGATATTCTGATAGCTTGGGATGGGGAGAGGCATTCTGATATTCTAAAACATAAGATCTTTTATCCTTATCAAATATTCTGATAAAAGGGAGGGATGATTTTACAGGACTGAGCAGGACAATTATAAACTGAGGCAGAACAATTAGGGAAACCGAGTCAGGACAATAAAAGAGAACTGTGGCATAACAAAACCAGTGGTTTAAAAAGTGGGATGTGCAAAATAAAGTGGTATGCAAGATAATTTGTTAAGGATCTGGAAGAAAATATAAAATTTTCTCTTTTTTTCAAACTTAAAACAATCTTAAACTTTATTAATATTTAATATGTGGATTGGTACTGGCCTTCTCACCTAGTACAAGTTATCAAAAGATAACTTGTCATGTACGGTGTCTAGAATATCATTGAAGAAGGAATGGGAATTCAACAGCAAAGAGGGATTGCCAATGGTACCCTCATTTGGTCATTTATTTTCAACATATTGTGATCTGTTAGAGTTCATGTGTACCTTTGTACACCTTTGTAAGTGGAAATATGGATTTTTTTTATGTAGTTTTACCTAAATTAATCCTTATAAAATGGATCAGTAGATTAAAGTCATTCTATTATAATAAAGAATTTTAAAAAGAAAAAGTAGAAGAAAATATATAAATGGGAAAAATTACCAGTACATCGAAAAAAAAATCTGACATTAGATGCAATGTTTATGCCTGTGAACTCTGACATCTATACAGAACATAGGCACATGTCCTTGTCTATTTCTTCTTTGGGGTCAATGCTCACAGCCACCACCCAAGGAATTGTAGTTTGACAGTTTTCCCTGTATCTATTCTATAGCTACATCTGATGAAGAGACAAAGAAACCTTTTGGCAACCTCAAATGATTCATCATCAGAATATGATATAATTTTATTATTGAAAATGGCATTGAAGAAGAAGCATTACTAATAATTTTGCCACTGCACCTTAAGGAGTAATATACTTTCCCAAAAGACTTGTAGCTGAAACCTTCCTTTTTGTATTATCACTCCAATTCAAATAGGAGGTCCTTAAGGGCAGGAACTATTTTTCTTTTCTAATTGTATATGTGGTCATTGGAATGGTCATTTAATAATTTGTTTGATATCCTTGGCCATATAAGCTTTCTCTGTATTATTCCAATTATAATGATGTGACTATATGGATATAAATGGAAATAGCAAAAAGAAAAAGAAAAAAGAAAGTGTAAGCTGACTGCTGCATGGTTATTTGTTGGTTGGTTTTCCTTAATTTTCTATTTTTATACTTTGTAACCAGTGATGGATAAATTGGTGGGGAAAAGGGAAAGACATATTCATAACTCTATGGCTACTGGAATATGTCCTAATACCTAACTTAAAAAATTAATTGTCATAGGAACCAGAACTTCAGGAAACCATATCAAACAGTTCAACCTCCTGCCTGATTTTATATCTGAGGAAACTGAGACCTAGTGAAGGGAAATGACTCATTCAAGTTCATAAGTGACAGAGCTGGGCTTGAGATGTAGGTCCCCTGATTCCAAATTCTTTTCTGCTGTACTCAAAATTAATTTTTCCCCTTCCTCCAAAGAGTATTTTTTCCCAGCTTTGGTTTTGTGACTCCTCTGAGATACTTCGTTGTTTCAGAAACTGTCTTGAGATCCTCAACACAGAAGGAATATTAATTATCTTTAATTTGTTAAAAAGAAGTCTGCCATATAACATTTATAAATAAAAAAAGGCATGTTTCAAAAATCAAATAGTGATAGAACACTCTAACCCTAAAAAAGGTTCAAAAACACTGACCCAGGTCTGTAAAAAGCTTTTGCTCTTTTTGATGAAATCACGTAGTAGTTAGTCACCTGGAAGTATGTCAGCTGCAAGTTGGCCAGAACCATGGAGCTTTTTGTTAAGTTATTATGCTAGTTCAAGCCACTTAATCCTGCTTTCTTCATGGTTTTAACTCAGATAGAACTAATTTGAAACCTTGAGGTAAAAAAAAAAAAAAAAAAAAAAAAAAAAAAAGGTTTTTTTTAAAGGTTGCCAAAAAATGCAGGCTGAGACTTTTTTTATGATGTGAAAATAGCCTTTGCAGTAACTCTAGCTGTTCATATCCTGAGAAGTGTTTACTTGAAAAGTTGACAGTATTATTGATTTTTTTCCATTGCAAACCCATTCTCAGGATTGAACCCTTCCAGAAGAATTATTGAAAAGTACACCCCAGTAGGTTATTGAATCGTTCAAGACTTGTCTGAACAAAAGAAAATCCAGACCTTTAGGACATCTGTATGGTAACTCAGTTTTAGAAAAAAAGACTCTATTGGTACATTATATTGCAAGACCATATGAAGAACAGTGTGCTCTACTTGAAGTAGGCAGTTGACCATCTCATTGGGCCTTTTGAGTTTTAATTTCCAAATTTGTAAAAAAAAAAAAAATATTGTTTGCCTATGTTAGGGATCTAACTAGCTTTTATATCAACTCCAGTATATGATTGAAAGAAGCAAAATAACCTCCCTAAATGAGAGGGTATTATCAAATCCAGTTTTTGTGCTTCTTATCTTACCTATGAAAAAGACTTCTTCATTGTAGGATCCATGATTTAGATACCCTATAGATATTATCTCCAACAAATGCCTGATTCATAGGCATTTAATAAATACTTATAGATTGTTTGAACAATCAGAACTCAAAGTGGATATAACTCTTTTATGAAAGAAGTAAGGATTAGGTCAAACTGAAAGATAGACAATAACTTTCCAAAGTTCTAAGCAAGCCCAGGATTTGAGTGCAGGTTCCAGTAGGATAGATATTGATAATGAGTAATCATTCATTACAAGCATCAAAATGACAGAGCTTATTTTAGAAACAAACAGCCAGATAATCTGATAGGAGTTATGGGGTATTATGAAGAATCTACTTGTCTCCAAAATATTGTCAGCCTTCCCCCTAACCCTCCAACTCCTTTTTTTAGGAAGGAACCATGATTTTATCAGTATAAGTAATTTCTAATTAGCAAATTATCTCTATCTAAGCACCCTGGTATTGGTTTTATAATATTTTGTCTTAATTACCTGAAACACTGCCATGCCTCATTTCATAGCCAACAGGAATTAGAGGAGAGACCTGAACCAAGGTTTTGGTGATTCCAAGCTTGGCTTGCTACCTAAAAACTTATGCTTCAACCTTGTCATGTTGTCTGTCTCAAATTGTAATAATTATAGATTTATTTGGGTGAATCCAAATCCTCTTTTAAAATGCAAATGTTATTAGGAAGGCCATAAGTCATTTACATCTTAACTTGAATGAGTTTAATTAGATTGTTTTCCTTCTAACAACTAGCAGAAATTGCTACCCTGACATCACTGGAGTTTTGATGGTCATAGAGAGAGAGGGAGTTATTAAATGGCATGAGCCTATTTGAGGGAATATAATTCTGAGTGGAAGGGAATCCACCTTCATTGGTTTTGGAAAGTCAGAAATTAGGATGAGAGAAAGAGGGAGAGGGAAAGGAAGAGAATGAGGAAGGACAATGGGAGGGAGGAGAAGGATGTAGAAAAAGAAGTCAGAAGACTCCAGGGACAAAATTGAATTTATATCTTGTTTTGCTTGGGGATATTCTATGTTTGGGAGACTAGAGATAGAGAATGACTTTTCTGGAGCAGCAGTTTCATTTGACTGTTTAGGTCTACAGTTGACTGGGCAGGATAAGCTATGTTGAATAGAATTTTGTAAGAGGTAGAAAGCTGTTGGAGTCGACCTATGTGTTGCCCTTGACATGATTACTGTACTTGTCCAAATATTTTTATGAGGTATATTTTAAAATAGTTTTTTTTTTAAGTTTTACTGATGGTTTTTCCTGCCTTTCTTAGATGGTCATTTTTCCTTGATTCACTCCAACAAATTCATTCAGCTTCATTAAAACCCTACCTCATAAGGGTTAAGTATAATTAATAAAAGTAACAAAAGCCTTAGACAAGGTATACCTTATTTCACAAATAATGTCTGCTTCTAAACAACTAAGAAGAGATGATTCATCATGTCTTTTTGAGACAATTAATCACAATTTATTAAGCACTTCTGATATGGTTTGCTAAGTGATACATTATACAAAGAAAAAGCAAAAATAAACCCTGCTACCAAAAAGCTTATAAGGAATTGACCAGTCAACAATAATTTATTTAATGCTTACAGTGTGCCAGATTATATATTAGGGATATGAAAAAAGGCAAAAATAATTCCCACTTTAAAGGAACTCACATCATAAAGAGGCAGGCATTTAAATAACTACATACATTTATATATACTGATATATACAGAGAGAAAGGAAGGAAAGGAGAGGAGAAGAGAGAGAAGCAGAAGAGGAAAGAGCAGAGGAAAGGAAAGGCAAGGATGTAGGGGCAGCTCTACTCACAGAGGATGTTGTTTATCCTTCATTCTGGAAGAAGACCATGACATCTAGGAGGTAATGTCTCCCATTGCATCTAGAGCCATTTCCAGTCATCCTGATCTATATCTGGCCATTGGACCCAGATGGCTCTAGAGGGGAAAGTGAGGCAAGTGACTTTGCAGAACTTTCACTCACTTAAATCTAATTCATGGCATCACTTCCCTGATGTCATGGTTCTCTTCAAGAATGAAGGATAAACAACAACAGAGTAAATAATAGATAATCTCAGAGAGAGCAAAACTGTGTGTGGGTATTGAGAAAAACCTGTCATAGAAGGTAATATCTGAGATTTAGCTGAAGAAAATGAGGTAAAAGGCAGAAATGAGGTGGCAGAGCACTCTAGGCATGAAAGAAAATCAGTAAAAAAGCACAGATTTAGGATATGCCAAATGGTGTTCAAGAAATGGCAAGGAGGTAGACATGTCTGTGTCAGATAAGATGTAGAAAGGGGAAAGTAATAGGGAAAAAAAGCTATGGAAAGTCATGTAATAAAGACTTTGAATTTATATTGTTTTAGTCATTAAGTTATTGTTCTGGCTTTGCTTACTTTACTCTGCATTAGTTCATATAAATCATGGAACAAGATGGCATGGGGATAGTGTTCTGGAACTGGAGACAGGAAGACTCCTCTTTGTTGAGTTCAAATCTGATCTCAGACATTCACTAGCTTTTTGACTCTGGACAAGTCACTTAACCCTATTTGCCTAAGTTTCCTCATCTATAAAATAAACTAGAAAAGAAAATGGCAAAGTGCTCCAATGTGTCTTCCAAGAAAATTCCAAATGAGTTTATGAAGTTAGACATGATGAAAAATAATTGGACAACAAAATATTAATTTTCCTAAATTCTCCTGAAATCTTAATATTTGTTAGTTTTTAATAATATTTGATTACATTCATGTACCACAATTTGTTCAGCCAGATTCTAGGTTATTGGAAATTCCCTTGCTTCCAGTTCCTTGCTTCTGATAAAAAGTACTGCTATTTTTTTTTTTTTTTTGTATGTATGGAGTCTTTCTCTTTTTGACCTCCTTAAGATATATACCAAATAGTAGTAGGATACTACAAGTCAAAGTATAGGTAGAGTTTAGTTAATTTTTTTATCTAATTCTATATTGTTTTCCAGAATATTTAGACTATTCCACAATTCTAAGTTATCTTCTCTGCTAATTAAGGTTGCCATTTAAAAGAATCAGGCATGCTCTTCTATAAGAATTATTGTACATTGTGGCCTTTGACAGATTTCAAGAACTATGCCTTAGGGAAAATAGTAAAATTTGTTTCTAGGAAAATAGGTACAATAGAATTATTTTGGTGGAGCTATAAATTGTCCCAACTATTTTGAAAAGCATTTTGACATTATGCCCAGAAAAATTACCCAGATTATAAACTTTTTTGGCCCAGTTTATCACTACTTTGTTACCCTCCCAAAAAAATGAAAAAAGGAAATAGCTCTATATTCACAAAAGTAATTATAACAGCTCTTTTGATAATAGCCAAAAATTGGAAAGGAAAGGGCTCTACTTCAATTGCAAAATAGAATAAGAAAGTGTGGCACATGAATGTCAGAGAATGTTATTTTGCCATAAGACATGGAGAAATGGACAATTTCAGTGAAAATTGAGAAGACATTTATGGAATGATGTAAAATGAAAAGAGCAGTAGTCAAACAATTTATTCAGTGATAGTAGCATTGGAGAGAAAAAAACAACTTTGAAAGACTAGTACTCAAATAAAAAACAATGGTAAAATTTGAGTTCACATGAAGATGAAAACACTTATTTCTTGAAAGAGAAGTAATGAACTTAAAGTGAAAAAAAGAAATATACATTTTACAATGTGGGAATTTGTTTTGTCAGTCTATATAAATACATACTGAGGGATTTGTTGTGCTTTTTTTTTTTTAATTTGTTCAATAAGAGTTAGGAGAAAGGATATTTTAATATATAATACTCAAAAAAAATTTTTTTAGGGGATGGGGGAAGTATACCCTGGAACACATTTCCTAATAAGGACCAAGACATTAGTTAATAACCAGGATGCAAAGTTTTACATGTGCAGCATCTGGCTTTTGGATAATGAATAACTCCAAGATTTGCTGCTGATGCTTCACTCATTCTTAGTTCTATAATTAAATGTCCTAAGTTAAAAAAAAAAAACTAGGAAGAGATAGCATGTCACCCATTCCATATGGAATATCTGGAGCCATAAAAATACCACAGTTTAGGGACCTGGAATGACTATTAGCCACTTAGCAATATTATTGCCAAATATAAGTTTTGAGATTTTATACACAAAATCTCCTACTTCTTTATATGACTCTCTCCAGTCCAGAAAGAAATGCTTCTGTTTCATGTCTCAGGAAGAGGAAAGCATCACCTCTTTGGTGGTGAATTTACTTTACCCAGTGCAACTGCTCAATTAGCATATCATGTCTGGTTTGGAAAACATTCTTATACCTCAATTTGCCCCCAGACGCCTGGTCCCAGAGCTCCCAATTTATCCTTTCCCCCCAACCAACATTTTAGCAGTCTGTGTTACACATTAGCAAATCAGCAGTATTTTAAGATGATTTACAGAGAGCTTAAGAGAAAACTGCACTTTTCAAACTCCAAGACTTGGCAACCCCCTTGAGCTTTAATTTAAGGTTCCCGCTTCCTGAAATCCCTTTGACATAAAACATCCATTGAACTACTCAGCTCTCCATATCTTCTGGAAGTCATTTTTAATAGGTACTAATGATTGGTTGATCAATATCCTTTAAAAAAATTTAAAAAAAAACTACAAAGTTGAGACCAGATTATTTTAGGAGTTTCTAGTGAGTCACTAAAAGTATGTGGAACTACGGCAATTGATGCCCAAGCAAGCTGTTCTCTGGCTGTTACCAGCAGGCAGTGTCTGTTGCTTTGACACGCGACAGTGAATGTAACAATAAATAACCTGATTCTTTCACAAGCAGAGAAATCTATTTGCCAGCAAAGATTACAGAGTTGAATTCAACAATATGAAAATATTCGTGAGTATACCAAACTACTGGTAAGTTGCAGTGCTTTTCACAGGCAGTGAACTGAGAAGGTTGTAGAAACCTTTATAAATATCATCTGGCATGGGAGCAAGGCACACATGGGTTTTATTTATGATACTTTTCAATAACCCTCAACTTCAGGATCAGTTGGTTGCAGTATACAAAGCAGTAGGAGACCACCCAGGAATATTTGAATGATATTCTTGGAAATATATGGATGCACACACATGCATGCACTGTTAATGCTGGTTAGCCCAACCTATGTTTATAGCTGTTGGCTATACTCATTATTAGATTTAAGTGTTGCAAAAACATACTAAGGAAGTAGTCAACTGGACTACATCCATTTGTATCAAATTACATCTTTATAATGATAAGAACTCATAATTAAGTATTAAATTATGACTACTAATATACAACATCCATAAGTGGCTTTTCTTCCTCACAGAATTTAAAGTACTATAAAAATCATACTCAAAAGGAGCTGAAAGTTTTTCTCAGATAACCTACCAAATGAAAAAAAGACTAAGCTTAACCATGCCCATATTTATGACTCTCCTTTTTGTGTCCTACTCCAGGCAATAAGATGCCATCTTATCTCCAACATTTCCTGTTTCTAGGCTTTCACAATAGGAAATAGAACCTAGACTTACTGTGTTTCCTAGACAAGGTCTGAAAAATATGCCCTCTGGCTTTGAAACATTTCATCACCTATGTCTTTCTCTCCTCAGGAAGATTTGATGCTTCACTACAGGGAAATTACTATTTTATGGTGTCAGAAATGATCTTGAAGTTCAGGGGAACAGGGATGTAAACTCTAGCCTCTGGAGGTAAGGCTCCCAGGACCATGAGGCACAGGAGTGCAATGTGCAAAGAGTTTTCATCACAAAATAGTTAAGTAGAAAATATTATCTCCACTTAACAAATAAGGGAACTAAGACTCTGGGATAAGTGACATCAATAAAATCAGCTACTTAGTGGTAGGCCCAATACTTGAAGCCAGGTTTTTTTAAGTGCAAGCAAAGCTCTCTTTACATAATACCACCCTGATGGTACCTGACATATCTAATGATCTGACATCAATAAAATCATAAAATAGATACTTGTGTGTAATGGAGAGCAGAATTTTTTTATAATTAGAGATGGGTAAATTTGTAAAAAATAGCATTAAAACATATTTCTCAATATATATCTTGAATGACTTTGGCAACCATTTACCCTTAGCTTCAGCCATGACTATTCTTTAATTACTAAGCTAATATTTTTGTAGTGTGAATTTTATATGTGCATTCCTTTATATTTGCAACCATCTACATTTTACGTTATGCATTTATACCATCTACAAAAGACAAGAGACAATGTAGCATAAGGATAGGGAGTGTTATAGGAGCCAGGAAGACCTGGATTTTAGTCCTTCCTCTTTCATATACTGGCTATGTGATCCTGGGTATGTTATTCAACTTGTTAGCAGTTCAGGCAACTCAAATATTTTAAGTTGGAGAGCATTTAATGGTCTACATTCATGAAAGGAGTCTTTTGGTTGTTCAGCCTATCCCAATGAAATCACAGTGTATTCTTTATCCCTCCCTCCTTTCCTTTCCTTCTTCCTTTGTCTCTCTCTCTCTCTGCTTTGTCCTTGTCCCTTTCTCTCTTTCTGTCTCTGTATCTTTTTCTGCATGTGTGTCTCCAGATCTAAGTTTTCACTTAACACTCCTTTCTCCATTTCCTCCAGATAGTTCTTCCTAAAAACTGCTCTTCAATCATGTCATTATCCTGCTCAAAAATATTCTCTGACATGATCCAGTAATTATAATATAGTATTTTAGGCATACCACAATCTGGAGTTTCCAGATTGGAATTCCAAACATATCTTCTTACTATTCCCTAATATTAGCTTTCTTGTCCAGCCAGATTGATCTATCTTCTGTCAACTAAAACTGTCTTGCATATGGTCTTTCCCTGGAATGCTCTCTTCTCATTCTCCTACCAAAATTGATTTTCAGACATTCAACTGGTATTTAAGCATCCAGTGTGTTAGGTAGTGGGAATACAAAGACAAAAACAAGACTGTGCTTGACCTCATGAAGCATGATTATAATCTAATAGAGAAAACAATGTCTGAACAGACAAGTAATTGCAAAAGATACACTCCTTCTTACAAAAGAGAATGTATTTGCTGCTGGGGAGTTAGTGGTGGAGAGTAGGATTGGTCAAGACTAATATAGAACTTTTGTATCAGGGAGCACTTGAATTGATTTTTAAGTGAATTTGGGAATTCTACAAGTCAAAGATGAAAGGTGAATGTGTTCTAGGCGAGACTGTAAAATCATGGAGTGGTAAAATATTTTGTATGGAAAATAGTAAGTAAACCTGTTTGGTTGGAATAGAATATGAGAAAATTAAATTTAATCCATCCTTCAAGGCCTAGGTCAAGATTCACAGCCTTAGTCTTTTTAGTTTTCACAGTCTCCCCTGGGTACCTTAAAACTTGCTGATTTCCCCCAACATGGCCCCTACCTGAAATCCTATTACTTTGATTGCCTAGACTTATTTTTGGTACAGGTTCATGCCTTTGATTTCTTCACTGTGGTGAAGTCTTTATGTGAGAACCCCTTTTGCTGATGCAGATTGGTAGTTTGCCTGCAACTGACTCTTAAAAGAGCAACCTGGGGCACTAAGAATTTAAGTAATTTTCTATTGATCACACAATTGCACATGTCATAAACTGACTTAGAACCAAAATATTCCTGCTTTGAAAACTGGCTCACTACCTACTAGACAACCCTGCATCTTATACTTAACACATATTGCCTGACTTTATAAATTGCCTTTTTATCTTATGTCATTTTCTCATTTCATTTTAAAAGTGCATCTTTATATAAAAAATGAGTTTATGGACCATGTTGTATGTTGTCTAATCTCTACTATTATTTGCACAAAGTAGCTATTATATCAGTGTTATAGAGAAGCAAATTTGAGAATGCCTTCTTATCAAATATCACTGTCCAAAAGACATATCAGCTGCTTTAGGTGATGATGAGTTCCCAATCAGTGAAGACCTTTAAAAAAAGCTTTTAAGTTGTACACTTAATAAACTCTTGAACCAGGAATCAGGAAGACATCACTTTAAATCCCACCTAACACATTTACTTGCTATGAGTCTGGGCAAGTCACTTAACTTCCATCTGCCTCAACTTCAATTGTAAAATGGTGTTAATAATAGCACCTATCACCCAGTTATTTGGAAGACTGATTTAACATATATAAAGCACTTAACAAACTTTAATGTGCTTTATAAATGCTATATAATGGTGATGATCTTGAGTGACTATTTGACTGGAGTATTATAGAATGGATTCCCATTAATAAGATTATAGCATCATGGATTAAGAAAAAAGTCCTCACTTTTTTTAGACCAATTTTACCAATAAGGGCATAGAGATGTTAAGGACTTATCCAGAGCCTAGTGATAGTCTAATTCCTAATACAACATTATTTGCATTTCTGCTAAACTATGCTAGAATAACTAGTTAAAGATTAAATTAATTGGCCTCTGAGACCCTTTCCAAATCTCAGATCCTGTTACTATGGAATGTGTTGAATTACTCCATATTACAGGGAAGGTATTTCCTTTAATTCTATTCAATTTTAATCACCATACATCATTTATACATTTAATATTTCAATAGTTCCTGGTCACCTAACAGAATGAATAAAACCACCCATAACGTCTAACTCCTAAATAACACCCATGGAAAAACATAGCTTAATTATTTTATTTATTTATTTATTATAACCAGAAAAATGCCTAAAAATTTCAATTTGTAAGATATGGTTTGTGAAAAATAATTCTAATTTTTACATGCCACATTTTTATTTTCAAAATCTTTAAAAATTGTTTTTTCTTTAGAACTATTTTCATTTTTTTATTATTGGCTTCCTAAATCTTTTATATTAAAATTTAAATTTTTTTGTTTTTGTTTCTCAATCTTCTCACAAGAGACATTCGAGATGAACTTTTGCCTTGACATGAGACTATATAGCATCTTAAAGTTTCTATGCATAGTGTTACTCTACTTCAAAGCAAGAATTTTTTTATCTCTTAATGTTATACTTTATCCTTTTGCAACCACCCCCAAATTAAATCACTATAATACTTTAAAAAGTGGTAATATAACAGAATTACCAAAGCTTGGAATCAGATCGGTCTCCACAGGGTTTTGTAGTCTATTTACTCTTCCTATTATACCTTGAAGTCTCTAAGATTTTACTGAGAAGTCCTTACCAGTCAACATCTGGATCATGTCATAGTTAGGAATTATTTTCTATCTAATAGTTTCTTTGCCAGGTTTGCTTCCCAAAATACACATGGTTTATTTCTGGTGTTTATCCTTAGCTTGGCAGGGTTTGGAAGTATCATGTTTCTTTTCATTTACAGTTTTTCAGGGAGTTATTTTGCATAAATTATTATTCCTCGAGGTGTGAATGATAATAGCATTCTTTTTCATGTGTTCTTTCATGTGTTTATTAAATGACTACTGTTACATTTTGTTTGCTGTGATGCATGTCTTAGTCCAAGATTTAGCTTTGCTGTTAACATCAAGATAATTTATATTTCCAAGTTTTAAGTAGGACTGAAAATTTTCTCTTTTAAATCCTAAATTTTTCATAGAATACATCTGGAAGGGTCCTTAAAGATCTAATGTAATCCAATTGTACATTACTACACTAATCCAGTGTAATATTTAAATTTTTTACTTCTTTCATATTTATATGAGGTGTATGTTGCTATATTTTAAAAAGATGTCTTATCAAAATTTTAATGGGTGGGAAATAATTGATAATTTCTTTTTTCCACAGCTTGAAAATATATGTTGAAAATTTAAATTAATAATCAATTTGTAGTCTGATTGAAACCAACAAGTATTTATTGATCATCTACAATGTCCTGGGCATTGAAAGAAATGTAGATGGAAAAGTTGTCTATGGATGAGACACTTAGAGGTTTGCTATGAGGAAGGTGGAGTCAGCAACCTTAATAATATATGATTGAAAATCACTATTAAGTACTTACTATGCATCAAACACTGTGCTAAGTGCTGGAATATACTGGGGGAAAAAGATAAGTTCTCTAATTCTAGTCACACACATACATACATACACATATATGTATGTACATATCTGTGTGTTTATGTGTGTGTATGCACATGTGTGTGTGCGTGTATATATATATATATATATATATATATATATATATATATACATATACATATATCTCCAGTTTTAGGATGGATATAAAAATCTAGGAATCCTAAGCTCCCAACAGATGGAGACCAGGTAACTCAGGGGATTGTCAGATGAGGAGAAAAGAGAAAACTAAGAAGAGAAAAATTATCTTGCTTTTCATTCTTCCTGTGTTAAACATTGCCATTTCCATTAGCTGATCTTATTACCTCATCTTGAATCTTCCACCAATCTTTTCTCTTCTCTGAATTCTCTTTAAGTTATTAATGCCCTTTTTTCAAAACTTAACATCCATTCCTATTAAAAACACTAGAGCATAGGAATAAATGGAGTTTTCGTTATAATGATCAGTAGTATCTATCTAAAACCATCAGCAAACATCCTATGTAATGGGGATAAACTAGAAGCATTCCCAACAAGATCAGGTAGAAATAAGGTTGCACACTTTCACCATAATTGTTCAATATTGTATTAGAAATGTTAGCTTTAGCAATAAGAGAAGAAAAATAAATTAAAAGAGTTAGAGAGATAATGAGGAAACAATATTATTCTTTGCAGATGATATGATGGTATACTTAGAGAACAATAGGGAATCAACCAAAAACTTCTAGAAACAATTAGCAACTTTAGCAAAGTAGCAGGATACAAAATATAGCCACATAAATCATCAACATTTCTATATATTGCCAACAAAGTCCAGTAGCAAGAGATATAAAAAGAAATTACATTTAAAATAACTTTAGATAATGTAAAATATTTGGGAGTCTACCTGCCAAGACAAAGTCAGGAACTATATTAACACGATTCCAAATACTGTCCACATAAATAAAGTTAGATGAAAACAATTGGATGAATATTAAATATTAAATTTAAAAGAATACAAGTCATTCCCCAATTAATAAATGGTCCAAGAATATGAATAGGCTGTTTTCAGATGGAGATAGTTTTCTATCATCATAAAAAAATGCTCTAAATCACTCCTGATTAGAGAAATGCAAATTAAAACATCTATGAGGTACCACTTCATATCTACCAGATTATCAAATAAAGACAGAAAAAGAAAAATGATAATGTTGGAGAAGATGTGGGAAAATTGGGACACTAATGCATTGTTGGAGTTGTGAACATATCCAATCATCCTGGAGACAAATTGGAACAATGTACAATGGGTAATCAAACTATGTATACCCTTTGATCTGACAATAAGACTGCTGGCCCTGTATCTCAAAGAGCTCAAACAAAGGGGCAAAGAACCTACTTATACAAAAATATTCATACCAGCTCTTTTTGCAGTGACCAAGGACTGGAAATCAACATGATATCCATTACTTGGGGAGCAGCTGAACAAATTATGTTCTCAGAAGATAATGAAATGCTATTGTGCTATAAGAAATGATTGCAAGAAGATTTTAGAAAAACCTGGAAATATTTACATGAACTGATTCTGAGTGAAGTGAGCAGAACCAGGAGAATACAGCACACAGTAATAGCAACATTGCATGATGATCAACTATGATTCATTTAGATCTTATCAGCAATTCAATTAACCATGACAATTTCAAAAGACACATAATAGAAAATGCTGTCTACATTCAGAGAAAGAACTACAAAAGCTGAATGCAGATTGAAGAATATTATTTTAGCTTTTTTGTGCCTTTCCCCTTTTCTTCTGTTTCCTCTATCACATAACAAATAATATGTTGTTTAATATGATTTCATATTTGTAACCTTCATCAGATTGTTTGTTGTCTTTGGGAGTATGATAGGAGATAGAAAAATTAAATACTCAAAATCTTATAAAAATGTTGAAAATTACTTTTGTGCAATTAAAAAATATATATATATAATACTATTTACTGAAAAAAACTCATCCTTTTTTATCTGAACGTGGTAAAAGATGGTTGAACACAACCATATACTTACACACAAAGTGTTTGTTGTAAGACTACATCAAATTCAATAGGACAAACAAATGTTGATAGGGAAAGACTATTTGGGAAAGGATACTATAGAAAATATACAAACAAAACAAACTTCCTGATCTTGAAGGAGACAAAGGAAGAAATAAGAGAAGACAAAACTGAGATCTAAGAGGACTTCCCTTTATGAATGGTCGAACTCTTATGGTATATACATGTGCTGACATATTGACGTTATATAAGAAAACATGAGACAATTTCAGAAAATCCTTGAAAGTGTGAATTGATGCAGAATGAAGTAAGCAAAACACCAAAGCAATTTTTATAAATACATCATATACAGAAGGACAATTCACAAATTTTTAATCTATTCAAATCAAGTATTAACTATATCTCCAGAGGACCAATAGAGAGATCATGGACTATATAACACACACACACACACACACACACACACACACACACACATCCACCACTAATAATGGAATTTGCTTGACTATGCAGATTTTCTTCTACAAGATTTATTTACTAGTTCTTAATCGTGTGTGTGTGTGTGTGTGTGTGTGTGTGTGTGTGTTGTGAATGATAACACCTCTTGGCAGTTTGGTAAATATTTTGGACCCCTTCTCAAAACAATGCTTTTTATCCATAAAATAAAATGCATAGTATTACAAAGTATTACATGCTTTTACAAAGAAAAGCTTTTATATTTAGATGTAATTATAAAAAAATTAAAAATAAATTCATGGATTCCATGTTAAGAATACCTATGATAAAGTCTTTTGTTTGTAAATGGAATTTCACATTGGATTTTCAATTATGCTGAAGAGTTTAGTTTAAAAAGTCCTGATGTGGAAGGCTTGAGGAAGGGAATGTGAGGAGAAGACTTAGGTAAATAAACTCCAAAGCTCAGACTATTATATGCATTTGAATGAATAGTCCTTTGAGTTGATCTATCAATACATAAACCCTAGATGAGCACTGTGGTTGGAAAATGATAGCCTTAGAATTAACTGAAGAAGGTAAATCTTATCTGGCAGGCTGTATACTACTTTCAACAATCTCAAGCTTATGTTTGATAAAAAAAAAAATAACATTTTTAACACAAATTCTTTTGGTGATGCTATGTAGTGGTGATTCATGGAATAATATAATCTCCAAAGAATCAAAATTGAGGGTTATCCCAAGTGTAATGGAGAGACATTTAGATGGCTTAATAGAATGCAGCATGATACAAATGATGAATTACAGGAAATAAACAGTGTTATGTCTTCATCAAGAGATATATAACCATAAAAAGGAATTAGGCTTATCACACAGCAAGAATGAGGCGTAACAGATGCACAGCCTGAATGCTTTTGCACTGGTAACCTCCTGCTATGGTTTGTTTCATACTTTATTTCATAGAATGTTAGAATCCCAGAGACTGTAGTATCCTCAAAGAAAAATAAATAATAGTCATAATTCATAGGTGATTTTTTTATCTCAGTTTGGATACTGAATTTTGGACCTAGAGGAAATATCTAAAAGTTCCATATCTTCCATGAAAACCTAACAACAGACCTAAGTAGCAAATCATTTGATTAGAAACTAAGTTCCCTAGACTTTCAAAAATGTCTGATAAGAGACCAAAGTTTCAAAGCATTTTATTGGAAATTAACTTCATCACCCAGGCTCAAGAGAATCAAAAAATTAAATAGTCCAGCAAAATAATCCAAACATTTATTTAATTACTACATGCAGCAATGGACTAAGTGCTGGTGACATGAATGAACCTTTGCCTGCCCTCAAGAACCTTATATTTCATTGGAGGGGAATGGTGAAGAAATAAATCTCAAGGTAGATTTCTTCAGGGATGTTCTGACAAAACAAGGGTTCTTCTAAGGTCTTAACATGGCCTTAACCTCATTACCCAGTGGCAAATTTTAAGAAACAAAAGTCTTCCTCTATACTGGTTAGAATTGAGAATTTTAGGACATAATTTTCATTTGCCATCATTTGAGTTATATTATTTCTTGCTAGAAGGAGCATATGCAGCATAATTTGAGATTAAGTATCTGAATCACAGAATTTGCAACAGGGTAGAGGAATTTTCTGTGTACCACAACCTTGACAGAAAGCACTGACATGTTTTCATGGGAGATTGCAATTTAACAATACTTGAACCTTTTCAATATGTAAAAAATAGTACTCAATTTAAGTATTTTTCCTATTGATTCCTCATGTTTCTCTAATAAAATCTCTATCCTGTTCCTAATTTCCTCAGAGAACACTGACAATAATTGACTTCAAAATCATTTCATATTCAAAAGCAAAAAAGCGAAAAAGGAGTATATCTCCTAACATTTATTTAAATATTCCAAAGCTATCTCTTTGATGATAAAATAAATCTTTTATTTAATCAAATAAACTCAGTTAAGTAAGGGAATTTCATAGCTTCATAGATTTATAGTTGGAAGAGACCTCAGAGGCCACTCCATAATTTATAAATCAGGAAACTGAGACACAAGTAAATTAACCAACTTTGTCAAATAAAGAAGAGAAACTAGGTCCAAATTCAGCCCAATAAATCCAAGTTCAGTTCTTTAAATGTACCATTACTTTATAACTATCAAGTTATCTCCAATTGATAGGTCTATAAAATATCTTAGTATGGTGCCTCAGTGACTATTATGGAGCTTGCTATATAGCAAGCACTTAAATGCTTGTTGATGCACTGAAGTGATTTGAATTTAGTTATTCAAGTGCTAAAGATAAAAGCAGTCAAAAGGGGTTCTTAGCCTGGGGACTTGAGTTCATATTTGCCCTCAGATACTTACAAATTTTATAAGCACTTAACATCTGTCTGCTTCAATTTCTCCAACTGTAAAATTGGAATTGTAATAATGAATACCTTCCAGGGTTATTGTAAGATTGTTGGAAATTAACCTGATCACCCAAGCTTAAAGAGAATCAAAATAATTAAACAATCCAACAAAGTGATCCAAACATAAAATCCAAAAAATAAATTAATATTTTTAAAGTAATTAGTACAATGCTAAACACATAATAGGTATTTTTAAAATGTTTCTCCCTCATTTTCAATACATTCCCTCCAAAAATAAGGAGTTATTAATTTTAGAAGCTCAGTTAAGATAAAGTAGACACAGCTTTTCGGTACATTAGCTACCTTTTCCTTCATTCTGTCTCGCTCAAAATTTTTTTCTGTAATTCCTAGACAGAATCAGTATTCTTCAGAGTAAGTGAAATTTTGAGGTTGTACATTTGTCTTTAGGGTTATTTCTCTTACCATGGCTTCATCAAGCAGTAAATGATCATATAATCTGTGGCTGCCTTTTTGCATAAATTGGATGATCTGAATATGTTCCCAACTATTGACCATTCTGCATAGTGATCTGGAACATTTATTTCTCCTTGTAGTTTTATAATGATAATTGTATTAATGAATACTAAATAATTGTTAAATGGATGAATAAGTGACCTTAGCCTAAGATGAGATTTTTCAACAAAAAATTTTGCTGTAGTGTTAGTTTCATTCTCTTTTAAACTTTTTTTCTCTTGAATTTTGTATTAGTCTGCCTTATATAGTTTTTTAATCTTAAAATTGCTATACCCAACCCTGAAGTCAGGAGGACCTGAATTCAAATCTAGTGTCAGACACTTAACACTTCCTAGCTGTGTGATCCTGGGCAAATTAGTAAGTCACTTAATTCCAATTGCCTCAGCAAAAAAAAAAAAAAAAATACCCTAAATCAATGCAAATATTTAAAATATATTTCAAATTCTCTATGTTAGAAGGCTTAGTAAAAGCATTTAAGAATAAGATATGTGGGCATCCTAAAGATTTTATAATATAAGAAATAGATTTTAAGATCAATAAAGAAACAGATATGTACTATATTCTAATCTTAATTTGGGTGTATTTTCAGTTTTAGGATGGGTTAGGTTGCAGACTTCAAGTTTTTCTTTTAATTCTTTAATTATAGTCCCTTTAAAAAGGGAAATATGATCTGGCAATTGAGAAGCAAATTATTCTTCATATTTTTCCTAACTTAAATGCTAAGTATATGGGTTGAATATATGTCATAAGGACAACAATTAAACCTTGATTTTCAAAGAAGAATTTGAGGTTTTCCACAATCTATCTGCACCTTACTTTTTCAGTCTTATTTTTTTTACAATCAGTTCTATGTAGTCATGTTGGAATATTTACTATTCCTCAAGCATATTTTTGTTTTGTTGCTATTATGCTTTTATTTATGATATTGCCTATGTTTGCATAGCCTATCATCTATTTTTGTAGAAATCTTATATAGCCTCAATAGATTTGAAATCATATCCAATTTCCCCTTCTACTGACAATGGTACTTTCCCTCCCCTCATTCCCTCACTCCTCTATTCTCTTCCCTTTTTTTCCTTCTCTTTTCTCTTCTCTTCTCTCTTAATAATTTATATTTTTTCTAGGCTTATATTGTATTTTAAGATGTATTATACTTATTTATATTCATAGTCATATCTTTAATTGTATCATCTGTATATTATAGGCTTCTACTATATTGCATGTTTCATCAGAGCAGTACAAAATATTTCACTACAGATATTTAATATCATCTTAGTGAATTGAATTAAGGTAACTACTGGGTTCAAATCCATCTGCAAACCATATTTTTCTGATATAGCCCAATTTCCACTTGGTTGTGCTATTACTGACTCATGAAAGAAATAAAGGGAAAAAATAATTTCAATAGACATTCTATTGATGAAATAAAGAATAGCAATAAGCAACTTGTCTGACATCCTTCTGTTTAAAGGTAGCAAATGTGGCAAATCACTATATCACTATTAATCAACCTCAAAAAAGAAAAAAAAAACACATTTATCAAATCATCTTACCAAGATATATATTTGTCTTTATCAAAATATGACATGCATAAAAGTAAATTACATTAATAAACTTTCTATTCTTTTGGAAGTCTAAGAACCTAAAACTCTGAAACTTGTGGTGCCTTTTTAAAAGTTCAACACTTAAACTTCAAACAGAAACATTACCTATAGGATTTAAGTGTGCCAGGAATTAATTTCAGGGAAAAAATGAAAAAAGCCCTGAGAATAGGGTTACATATAGGAAATATGGTCAAATCTTAGCTTTTGGGAGTCTAATGATTCAACAAGAATAATGAAATCATAGAGAAGTGATGAGAATGAATTCATTTTCAGAAAAAAACTTAAAATTAGATTCCCTGAACACATTTATAAATCCATTTGCTGTGGTATTGAGTAAATATGCAGCATACAAGTAAGCCTTTCAACATAAGAAAAAATAAAATATGTACTCTAGTCATACAGTAAGAAACTTGACAGTTTAATATAAGGGTGGTGAATGGCTGATAGATTCAAGATGCAGCTTGACCTCATATTTTCTTAACTGCCTTTTTTTTCTACTTTCTAGAAGAATGGGAGTCATCATCTGAGAATAGTTGACTTTTAGATATGTTGAGCTCTTTAACCAGACATAATACAGCCATATGCAATGTTACACATGTAATACATATTTATGTGCAATATATTAATTTTTCTGGCTTCAGATTGTAACTTCTTTATTTTTGTGTATGTGTCTATCTTGTAAATGACTTTCTTTTAATACTAAGCTCAAGATGAGCATTAGCCATAGTGCATTCAAGTTTTAGAATTTTGAAGGACTATTAACTGTTCATAAAAAATGCTAAAAACAAGCACAAAATCTCACAAATCTTTCAGTGCCCCCCAGAAAAAGCTCTTATCATTTAATCAATCACCAAATATTTATTAAGAATCTACTATAAGTCAGGGGTTGGGGACACTGAATATAAATTATAGATGACTTGCTGGTGTGCTTTAAAGAGAAGATTCACCCTAACAGGAAGCTCCTTATGCTCATTAAATTGTAGATTTCTGATATATATTGAATAGAAGAGTAAGGAGAGAACAAGAGAAAAGAGAAAGAGGAAGACTAAGATAAAGAAAGAAAACAGAATGTCAAGATGTGAGAAAGTGTGCCATAATTTTAGAAATGATTTTTGTTATTTGGTCATTTCACTCATGTCTGACTCCTCATGACCTCATTTGGGGTGTTCTTGGCAAAGATACAGGAGAGGTTTACCATTTGTTTCTCCAGCTCATTTTACAGATGGGGGTGGGAGGCAAGCAAAATCTTGGAAAATACCTTAGGAGTTGCAGGAAAGCCAACAATGGGCAGATTGGAAAAGTAGTCAGATGAACATAAGATTTAAAGCAAAAAAAATTCATAAAATACAGCTCTCCCTTCATAGCCTCTCCCTTTGCACATAGACAAATCGGTCAACAAGATCTGTTCATTTCATTTCCTCAGCATTATTTGAATCTATACCACATTTTAATGCAAAGACTTAGCATCTTCTATTTTGACTGATGCCATTCTCTCTTGATTAACCTCCCTCCTGCCTTCACTTCAGTGCATTCTCCCATGTAAGAAAGGTCTGACTATATTACTATCCCTATTCAATAAACTTCTGGGGTTCACCACCTCAGGATTAAATATAAAATCCTATCTTTGATATTCAAAACCCTTCATAAACTAGACCCTCACTTTTCCAGTACTCTTACACACCTTATTCATCTCAAATGAATACCCACTGAAACTGGGCTTCCTGACATTTCTTGTACAAAATACTCTGTCTCTCAATTCACTGAATTTTCACTGATTGTCCTCAATATCCGAAATTCTCTCTTTCCTTTTCCTCATCTCTTGCCCTCCCTGAATCTGCTCTTCACAGTTAAATTCCACCTTTAATAAGAAGCCTTTCCTTATCTCATTTAACGCTAGTATCTCTCTCCTTTTGATTAACTCTAATTTATCTTGTATAGATTCTGTTTGTACATAGCTATATGCATGATGTCTCTCCCATTAGTGAACTTTTGTTTATGCTATTTGCCTTTCTTTGTAATACAAAGTACTTAGTAGAGTGCCTCACACATAATAGGTACTTAATATAATAAGCTTTGTTGATTGGTTGACTCTCCTCCATATTCCATATTGCCACCAGCCTAATATAATCCTTCATTATCATCTAATGATATTAAAATAATATCCTAAATGATCTTCCTGCTCTCTTTGTGACCTTTCATACAACTGCCAGTCATATCTTCCTCTTACATGGATCTAGTAATGTCATTTCTATGCTCAAAGCTATTCAATTTCCTCACATGAGTAATACCTGTCCCTTTAACTGTTAAAAAAGGTTTTTCATAGGTAGATCCCACCACTCCAGTATAATCTTAAACTACTCTCTTCCACATACTTTATCAAATATTCAATTCTTGTAATTTCAACCTTCATGTTTCTTCTTCTCATTCCAATGTATTGAATATTCCTCCTATTCTCTTTTCATCTGTTTATTTTTTAATTGTCCTGCAATCCAACAAAAATACTGCCACTTCTATATTTTGTCTTCACTTTGTCCAGGAATGACATTTCCCTTTTTGGACTTCAAACAGCTCTCTACTTGGAGCTAATAAACTAATTATGTTTTATTTGTATTATTTTTGGCTGTTTATATAATAACTGTCATAATTCTACAAGAGTAAGCTTTATGAAGGCAGGATATATTTTATGAATTATAAATTCTCACTACACAGTGGTATGCTCAGCCAATTCTGTTTATAAATGTCTATATCTTTAAGCCTAGACTTTTTATATTTACTTCTTGATTTTTGGCTTTGGATATACTCATATATGTATGACTTCATCTCTTCAGTTTCAAAATTATTTTAATAAATCAAAGTCTAGTGGCACAGTAAAAGGCAAAAATAAATATCAGAACTGTGGTTCCTTTTTTCTCATCTCTCTCCTTCCCTTGAACTGCTTAATTCAATAAATTACTTCTCTCTCCAACTTACTTTAATTAACTACTATATGACAATATATTATCTAAATGAATTGATGCTTATGTAATTACTTTATGGAATTTCTGAAATACAGAAATGTTTTTTATCAAATGTAAATTGGTTAAAATTATTTTATGTACTATATAGCCATAGAGTTAAAAGGAACCTTAGAAATTATTTAGTCAACTCTCTCATTTTACAAAGGGGAATACTGAGTCCTTGACACTTCATCAGTTTCACATAAACTTGTATATAAAAGCTAGGATTTGACACCAGGCTTTTTGATATAAAATCTACTGCTTTCCCCAATTCATTATGTGGTTTATTTTCATGAAGTAAAGCTAAAAATAAAAATTATGTTGTTATAAGAAATCCATTTTATATCTAATTGGTGTTATTTCAACCTAAGAGAATTGTGATGCCATTTATTTTAAGTAGCACATATCTTCATTAAAAAAAACTTCTAATGTTTTACATACTATTTTAAGTCAAACAAATTTTTTCATTAAACCTTACACAAAAAGAATAGGACTTTTGTCTTAAGAAAGATACGGTTTGTGTTTAAACAAGACTATATTTTGTAGGTACTCTTAAAAAAATGATGATTGTTCCACACTTAGTAGCCATATATCAAATTGAGGAATAAGATTTTTCAATTGACTGTCTCTTGTAAGGGCTCCAGAAAACAAAAATTGTTCATAATTATGACAAAAATCTTCATAGAATTTCAATCACATAATATACAATGGATGTTGAATTTAAATTTCAGTTGAGAAAAAATACACACATGTCACATTATCACAATGAGCACCTCTCAAGTATAACTACACTGAGGGAAGTCAATGTGCTGATTTCTTTAGCATCATTAGTCTTGATCTGAAAGACCCTTCCAGCTTGTCTTCTTTCACACTAGATGCTGGTGGGAAGAGTAAAGACATCCAAATTCCAATATTTTGAAGAAATGTGTATTTAACAACTGAATACATGCTAAAAGAAATAATTTACAGCAGCAATTCCATTTACATTTTGTCTCCAGTTCTCTAGTTCCCATCTGAAATGCAGTGATAAATACAGAGATGGAGAAATTTACTATCTGGCAAAGAACATGCTTAGTGAATGGGCACACACCTTCTGCCCTTAAATAGCACATAAACCACCTTATCACCTGCATGGTGAAACCTTGCATTTTAAAAGTATGTTGAACAATTGAAATGGAGTACCTATAGATAGCAGTACTTTACAGTGTACCCTCTTTTCTATTCAAAAGTATTTACATCTCTTTTGGCTAACGTGTAGGTAGCAAAAACTGAACTATTTAACACATACCATTGAAATCCACTAAATAATACATAAAATGATCGATCATTAAAGGTGCATTTACATGCATTTATTTTTACACTTTGACTTCAATCAGATTATGTAACTTTGCTCTGCAGTGATGCACATCATCTCTAGCTTTATATTTTTATTATATTTCTTTTGAACCTCATAATTCTTATGAACGTTTAAAGTAAATCTCATGTCCAATGATCCACGAATATGCAAATGGAAGGTCACTGAAACAAAATTTGATTGACTTTTGGTTTTTTTTTTTTTTTTGCGTATGCAAACTGCCTTCTCTCAATACGCTTTGGCAGAAGATTTTGTTCACCTGAAAATAATGTGTGTGGAAAACCTCAAACTAATGATTTACTGAGTCAAGCCAAGCCAATATTTTATCAAAGTGCTATAGCATTTTTTTCCAAATAGTAGCAACAAAATGCATTCAAAAAATGGAGGGCATCCCTGGAGTTATCATATATCTTCTGTTTTGAAGCTTAATGAGACAATGGATACTTCTGTTTTAGCAAATAAACTTTTTTCAACTTAAAGACGTCCAAATTTAGTATGAAACTCAATACTACCTTTTTAGTACAATTGAAATATTTTGTGATGCTAGAATGACCTATTTTCTGAAACCCTCCTTGTTCTTTTATCTGTAATTGTACAAAATTTTTCCATAAAGAAATATATCTTGATTGTGAAATGACAAAACAACATATTAGTCCATGAAGATTTCCAATTGAATCCAAACTAATTTTTTAGCTTTTTTTTTTGAAACACATGCCACCAAATTGATTATTCAAAGTAATCATGAATACTGAAACTTTGCCTTCAACCTGTGAAATATTTCAGCTTATGGGGACTTTTAAAATTCACTGTATTCCAAACTGAGAAATTAGTGACAAATTAATTAGAATCCCAAAATTACTATAGTCAGAACCCTGTTGTCATGTCATTAATTAGCAATTTTTTCTCCTTGAGAATTGTAAAAGGCTTAGGGAGAGATCCCCTGGAAAAGGCAATGCTATACAAAAATAATATTCTACTGATGATAATTTAACTAACCCCAAGTACAACAATTCCCAATGGCAAGACAATATGGTAAACAAATTCTTGTTTAATTCTGGATGCTCTTTCACAAAACTCTTTTAGGAAATTAGTATTTTCATATTTCAAAAAATCTGATATCTACAATTCAGTTAAGTTCTTTTGAAATTAAAAGGCATATTCATTAAAGAGAAACTATTGCCTCAAGAAATTAGAGTTATGGGTAGTTAGGCTTTGTTGGTACTGATTCTCAATTGAGAGAGGCACTATTACTTCATAACCTCATTTGGGAATGTAGAATATCATAAATATACTTGTTTTTCACCTTTTCATAGTTTTCCTATTTGACTCCCACTGAAACTAAGACATATCTTTGCTACATATGAATTATTTTGTGTGGATTTGCTACATTTATGGACAGAATTAAAAGAACACTTTTTCTATTCAATTAACCAGAGATAGTGGCGATAACTCTTAAGTAACATGTGCTTCATTTGTTCTTCACTGATCTATAATAAACAATTAAGATAACATTTTTATCAAATTCTTTGCTGTTTCTGTTGGTGGGGGCTGTGTTTGTATATGTCAGGAAATATAGTTTACATTGATTGTAGGTAATATTTAGAATGGAGAGGGAGTGAAAGGTTTCTGTTCTTTTCCTTTCTATAGAGAACTAAGGCATACTTTATACTTATGTTTTAGGGATTAACTATTTAAGCTATATGCCATATAAAACATATAGGCTGTCTCTGTGACTTGGATGAAAGATTTTCCAAATGAGAAAAAAAAAAGCAGCACACAATTGGAATTTTAAAACAATAATTAAAAAGTACAATATTTGTAAGACAAAAGCCTATTCTAGTTTAGAAAAGAGCTAAGTTTTACTGCATATTTGTCATGGTACATTTAAATTATAGTTTTAATAAAATACATCTTTAGATCAAAGCTGAAAGAAGATATCAGTAGTAGATCAGTGTATTCCACTTTCTTCCTGGATGATGGGTGGTATATGCTTTTCATATTTCCACAGACCATTTTATTCAGTATCATTTTACTCCTCCAGTATGTATAAACAAGAGTGTTGGTAGATAAAATTCATCCTTGTGTCCAACCAATTTTGGAATATTAATCAGCTTTGTAAATCCATGCAGGTTTTTTTTAATGCTTAGTTCAATAAAAATGGCATTGCTAATGACAGTTTTCCTTCTTTTAAAGGACAGTATGGCAAATGACATTTTTAAGTCTCGGGCAAAGAAAGCAAAACCTGTACAATGGTATCTTTGTAGGAAACATTGTCAACTAAATTGAATATCTATGTTCATCGTAGAATCTCCATTATATGTTGGTATTAGGAAAGGAGTCTGTTAGAAAGTTAGTCATGGACTTAATTTATACTTGGTGGAAATCAGTTGGATTTCCCACTATTGTAAACATCCACATAATGCCATGATAAAGTTCATGTATATTGCATTTTTTCCAGTTATTTGTCTAAACAAGTTTCTACTTAGGTGAGGTTTCCAGAGGTAATGCAGTTCAAACACTCCTGGGTGCCCTCTCAAATTCGTGGGTCCTCCTATTTCTACCTTTCTTATTTTCTTGTAGGTGTTTCCATTTATTACTATTCACCTGAGAATTGCCTGGCCTCTGTCTACGTTGTTTTCGGTCCCTTTTCCACACTTGTTCACAGAACTCGTCCATTGTATTGAGGTTGGGATGGTTGATAAGTTGCATGAAGTCTCTGTACCAGACTTTCTGATTGGGAGTCATGCTATTTGAAATATCCTTGGTCTTAGAAGTATCACCATCATCATCTTTATGAAGAAGCTCTTCTAAGTGATCTGTGTCAATGACTTCTAGGGTCACCTTAAGAAGAGTTTGCATGAAGCCATGTTCCACTGCATGACAGAGATAAATGCCTGAATCTTTCCTTTGTAGACTGCGTAGCAAAAGGCCTTGCTCAGTTTTGATGATACGCTCATCCACTCTGATCTGATGTGTGAAAGGGAAAAAAAAGAAAGAGGCAATCTAAATATCACCTATGATATCTCAAATTCTATTTTTCTTTTATAAGCACAGCATGACAGTAGAATTTGGTTTATATTTTGGGAAAATCTTATAAATATTATAATTTATAGCTCAATGAAAATGATACACAAAAAGGTTTAGCATTCCATAGAATGAAATAAGTAAAACAGTACCATTCAATACAAATGGTAAAGTAAAATTTTATTATAAAGTAAAACTTTATTACATATATTTTATTATTATTTTACATGTATAATTATTTATATAAAAGTTTTTTTACATATAAAAACCATTTCTTAGACCCAAGATAATAGATGAAAGAATCAAATATCTTATTTTCTAAAACAATGTTAATGGAAAAAAATATTATTTTGGGTAAAGGATGATATTTCAAGTGTAGTTTGAAAAACTAACAGTGATACTAGAACTCATGTTTTAGAAAACCCTGAAGAGCAATAGATTTGTAATAAGATAAAATTTTTAAAATTTAATAATTGAGGAAATCAGAGCTGAACCAATGAGGATAAACTATATTGGGCAGACTTTATTATTATTATTATTAGTAGTAGTAGGATGATGATAATTATCTGTTAAGTATATTTTAAGGTTTAGTCATTCTAATTCTAACACTGCAATTTTGAATAAATAAGTTATCTATTTTATCATAATCATTTATTCAATTTTTAAATATAAACTAGCATTAACATTTATCTATCATCTATCTAACATACATAGTGCAGACTAAAAAACTGAGCTTAATGCTTCATTGAAGATATGGGAGCAATAGTTTATTTTTACAGTTTTTCTCTATTAAGTGATTATATATTTCTGCTGTTCATCCACCCTTTTAAGGAATTTTTTTTTTCACTTTTATAACACATTTTATCTATCAAGACCATATAGTTATTGATACTGAAGCTTTTTTTTTCAAAACTTTTTGAAGGCCTAGCATATTCCCTCACCTTTCTTTTGGGAATTCTAGATAGAAATGGTCATGCTCTTCCAAAAGGCCTTCTGTTACTTAAACAAATATGTTTGGGATTTTCCTGAATTGGTGTTTTTACATTATCTAACAAAACAGATGCTTCTTCAACTGCCTCTTATAATCAAAGGCTCAACACAATAATTTGAAAACATATTAGATCTTAATCTTGACATTAGTTTCTGCATTTGCATGGTAAATTTTATTTGAAAAATACAACCTGTTACCTTTCTTCCTCAAGATAAAAAATGGCCAAAGGAAGAATTTCATAGAGGAAAAGTATGATTGGACAAACCAAATTTCTTGATTATAAATACCTAGAAAGTTTAAGTAAATGTGCTACATGTCTGGTCAAAATATACAGTGGAAAGACAAGATATTAACATTGAAATTTGTTCCAGGGGATAAAACTATGGACAAAAACTAGCTTAGTGAATTAGTTGCATTAAGGGAAAATATTCTCAAGAATTTGTTGATTTCATTACTAAAGATATCAATGAATTTTATCTGTATTTTCTGATTATTCACTGCTTAGCTTTCATTTGTGTGTGTGTGCGTGCGCGCATAAAAAATTATGCATAAATTATGCATAAATATGCATAAATTGCATAAATAAAAATAAAATAAATAAATTCCACATCTGACATGTTTGTATATTGGGTACTTTAAATACTTCCCCTTCTTCTCTGGGGATATTTTAGACTAGAGCTCAAAGCAACGTTATTGTAATTAGCAACAAGTAAAGAAGAGGTGAAGGCTTAGAACCAATAAACCTGGACAAGTCTTGAAGGCAGGTAAAAGATTAAAAATTAAATGATAGGGGTAGCTAGGTGGCACAGTAGATAAAGCACCAGACCTGAAATCAGGAGGACCTGAGTTCAAATCTGTCTCAGACACTTAATGCTTCCTGATTGGGTGACCTTGGGCAAGTCACTTAAACCCAATTGCCTCAGCAAAAAAAAATTAATGAATTAATTAATGATAGTATCAGTTTATAAACTCTATAGAAAGCTAGTTACCTAGCCATTACATCTATATTGTCTTTCATTTGATATTTAAAGCTCATCACAGTTTTTCCCCTTCCTATTTTTCTAGTCTTTTTACATATTAATTTCTTCCATAAAAGCTATTATTCATTTATGATGGCCTGCTTGCTAGTCGTCATACATAATGCCCCATCATTGTGCTATTCAATCAATTGCCTCCCCCCATTTCTTGAATGTTCTCCTTCACTTCCCCTTCTTAAAATATCTGGTTTTCTTCAAGTATGAATTCAAGCCCCACATTGCTCAGAAAAGCTTTCCTTTTACCACTTCAGCTATTAATATTCTTTCATTTTGAGGAAACCTTCCACTGACTCAGCAAATAGCCTATCTTTACCAATTTAGGTGCATGATTTCTCTCCTCCTTAGAATGTAAGCTTTATGAGGTAAAGGAAGGGAAAGGACTGTTTTTCTTTTTTTTCTACTTCCTCAAGTTAGCACAATGGTTTTCATATGGCAAATAATTATTAAATTCTTCTGACTGCTTAATTGATGACTGAAAATGGGCTAAGTATGTTGGTTCTAAAGTTTTTCAAATGGCAAAATGAAAAGACTAGCTAGGCTACCCATTATGACAAACAGAGGGAAATTATTAAGGAAGACTTCAATAATAAAAGTTGTGAATAATAAAATTTTTTGTAATCTTGTACCTCTTCTTTCCGTTCCTCATTTTGCCTCTGGAATTGCCAATATACTAGAGCACGTTGAGACTTGGGGCTGCACTCCAAGAATGTGCTACTGTTTTCTACTCCATAGATGATTTTTTCTTCAAAACCGTGGCCATTGTAGTTATCTGTCAGTTGATATAAATAAATAAATAAATGAATAAATGAAATGAAATGGGGGAAAAGTAAGAAAGAAAATGACCCTCAATTTCCAAATGTATTTACTTCTTCAGAAAGTCACTTTTTATTGCCAAGTTTGTATATTTCAAACTGATGAGAGTAGCAGTGAAATCATAGAACAGGAAAGGTCTGAAAATTGAGCTTTCTATCTATGAAAACAAAATCATTTTTGTTGGATCATATGAAGCACATAGAGAACTGGTCTATTAGAAAGTAACATTTTATTAATACAATGCTGTATAGAATAAAATTATCCACATAAGCTGTAAAAGTATATAAGAAGACATATACATAAGAATTATGTATGAAATTATTTTCAATGCAATATATTATGATATGCAGAAGTGAGTGACCAGAAGGTATTTAAGCACATGGGATTTAAATTATTTCTATTGGGCTGTGCATCTTTCTTTGCTAAACAAGAGCTGACCTGGGGTTGCTAGGAAGTTTATATTATATAATAAGTGCCCTATACTTTATAGGCTTGTTGGGAGGCCAAACGTGGGAAAGTCTTTGAATACTTCAGAAGAGTTACTGTTTTGATGTGACTCAGCTCTCCACTGGAACTGGTTATAAATATTCCATATTTTATTATACTAAGGAATTAGTGAATTGGAGAAAAACAGAAAAAAGATATTCAAATAATATTTATGAAAAGTAAAGGAAGAATAAAATCAGTTTCCTAAGAATTTTACTCTTGACACAACCTCCTTCAGTGTGGTAAAGGAAACACATTTAATATCAAAAGTATCACAAAAGGAGATGCTTGGTAAAACTCATTTGGAAAAAAAAAAGGTTTTTTTATAATATTATGCAATTCTGTTTCTATGAGGATACTCCATAAAGTCTGCACCTGGTTAATTGAAAATTTTTCAAAATATTTTTATGTGCAAGAGAAGTTGACTGCAGAAACATGAAAGAAATATTTACTATCTCCCGTGCAGATAAGCTCCTAATAATAATATAATATTTTCTTGTCTAATTTTGGCAATGCTACTCTCTCTCAACCAGTTACCTGTTGTGTTTCTTATTAGATTTAAACCTCTTTTGTTTATTATTAGATTTAAATTTCTCATGCTGTGTTTAAAGCTTCACTAAAAAGATCACCTCTAACATCCTCCATCTTGCACTATCAATTTCTAACATTTTAAATAGAGGATTCACATTTATATAGTCACTTAAGTTTCACAAAATACATTCTTTACATCTTTGGCAGGGAAGTATCTAAGTATCACTACTCCCATTTTGGAGTAACAGAAACCATAATTCTAAAATTTTGATTATGTTGTTTAAAATTACAAAGCAGGTAAGAACCTGAGCTGAGATTCAAACCCAGATCTCTTGATTTCCAAGCCCAGCACTCTATAGGGTATGCCATTTTGCTTATAATCTCACATAAACCAATGTTTTTTTTTCTCCTTAACTTGAATTTTTATTCTTTTTAAAAATGCTCTCCAAAGTGTGAAATTCCTTTAACAGATATTTATCTGTTCCTTTTTTTCCATATAAAAAATCTAACACATGAGGAAAAAAAGACCAACACACATTACAACAAATGTTATTTAAAAACTAAATATGGCACATCATCCTTTGACATTTTCATTCCTAAAATAGCTATTCTTCCCAACTTCATCTTAAGTGCTACTAATATTTCTTTATCTAGTGGGTATACGATGGAAGAATCCAAAAGTAGTGCCTTTATTATCATTCTCAACATGACTGTTTTCATAGAACATTAAAAAAAATCTGGGCAGGGATTCCCATTAAAAATGCTTTCAGGATCATAGCTTAATAGATGTTATCCCAGCCTTTCTGTCAGTGCTTCCATAAGGGCTTGAATACCTATCAGAGAATTTGAAGAGTTTGCTAGACTTGAGTTATCCCCTAGCACTGTTCAGGAGATTTCCCTGGATTAAAGCACTGAGGTAATCTAGAGCCAGAAAGAGAAATGAATTCTTTGAGTATTTCATGAGGAGTTTTTGGAGAGTTGGAATAAGACCTAAGTAATTCCTTGTGTGAAATAATACCATTCACAATCTTCCCTCCAGCTCTTCCTTGAAGTTTTACAAATAAGTTTTCACTATAAACCAGTGTCCATTATAGGTGCTAAGATCATTTGCCTATCAAGACATAAAAGTGTTTGCTGGTTAAAACAGTTGATTTTCATGCATTGGTAATCATTTTGTGTTTGTTAAATTTCTCTTAAAAATTACCATTTTTGTAATTGATAACAGATCAGTTTGGATCATCTGTGCTTACATTTTATATATATATATATATATATTCTTTTTATTGAATATATAAACATATTATAATCAAAATATAATCAAAAATTATAATCATTTTGTATATAAAAAATACAATAATGGCTTTCTTATCTTTTCTTTTAATTAGGCAGAGTTCATTATTTCTCTAACCAATCAACAATCTACAAAGTAAATTGCTTAAATCATCCTTCAAATGGAGAAAATATAAAGAACTATGTATATGCAAAAAACATAGACAATGTAGATGGAAGGCAATCCAAAAAGGGAGAATATTCTAATTTACTTTAAAGCAACCATATTATTTTGAAGGTAGTTTGGTGCCTTCAGTAATGTAGTTTTCCTTGGTTGCTGAACAAAGATCTCACAGTGAGTGCCAACTAAATTAATGTTTGTAGATGGTCTGAACATTGAATGATTCTTTTAACATTCTTTTTGTCTTTCTCAGCATGTCTTCCACAATCATTGCAGAAGAGTAGTAACACACTTGGAAGGGTCAGAAAATCTATCTGCTAGTTTAGATCCCATTGGTTAGAAACTACATGATTCTAAGTGTTTGGAAATGGTGAGTTACAGTAGCCCTTTCTACCACATTAGGTAGAATTAGGAATCAAAGATAGTAAGCTGTGATTTTATTGGTCTAGACAATGAGGAAAATCCTAATTTCTTTCTTCAATTATTTTCAGTTGATTCTTTGTGACACCATTTAGGATTTTTTTGGGCAAAGATACTGGAATGACTTGCTATTTCCTTCTTCAGATCATTTTATAAATGAGGAATCTGAAGCAAACAGAATTAAATAACTTACTTGTCCAGGGTGACAGCTAATATACAAGTCAGTATTTTCATTCAAAGATTTGCTATCTGGATGACTAAGAGTTTAAATTCCTTGCCCAGGGTAACAGAATTAGTATGTTTTTTTTTTTTAAATCCTATGTCTCCTTGGCTCCATGCCAGCTTTCTCATCCCTACACCATGATGTTCTAATATTCAAGTGATAATTTTGCCACATATGCCACCTTAGAAATATATGTTCAGAGTCCAGTATTCATTCTGATAAAAAAAAAAATTAGGTTTTTAGCAAATATCCAGTAAGCATATTTTTTTCAAAAGTTTGAAACAAGAATAATTGGTTCACTCTTACTTGGATTACACCTGTACAATGCTAAAATAATACCCTAAGAAGTGTGAGGGGTGGAGAGAAGGGAGTGATTAGCTAAGTGATTGAGTCATAGTAGATGTCTAGTGATCTGCCATCTCAGAAATACTTCCTAGGTCCACAGCATAGAATGAGTGATAGAAATGATCCTGTCCTACTATTTAACTCTATTTTTCTGTCTTTAGGAAAGAGTAGCACTGAACTATCTCCTGGCCAGTGGGCAACTTCCCAATTTTTAAAGATTTCTAAGAAAGGAAATTCCACAATCCCTCTTAGTCATCCACTGAGAAATATATTTCACACTTAGAAGAAATTGGTTTTGGATGCAAACTTTTATGATGAAAATTATACCAAGAGACAAAAGGGGTGTAGTTTTAAAATTGGCATAATGATTCCTCATGGGTTCTGCAATCAGAATAGTTAGACCAAAATGTTTGAGAGCAATAAAACATTAGGTTCCTTCTTAAATAACTACAGCATGTTTGGAGAATACAATGTTGCAATATGTAGCAGCTGTTAATGAAAAGAAATAATGTTTTTGAGGAAGTAATCTTCAATTAATCATTTCCTCTTGTAGTAGGATAATTTATGGAAATGAAATGAAGCTAATAAAACAGAAATAATGGGAGAAAGTTAAATAAATTGCTTCCTTTTGTAACAACAAAGATTCATAATATCCATCATTTTGTTGGATATATCACATTGCTAAGGACATATTTAGCATTTGATTCTCCTCCAATACCACAGAAACAGAAGGCATCAGATTTCAGCTTTCAACTTATTTAGTTTTCTATCTTAACCCTATAAGTGTTTCTAGGAAATGAAATTTTAATAGTGCACTGATTTCAAGTGATTAACCATCACATTGAAAAGAATGACAAGGGAGAATTATTTAGTACAGGGTTTGTCTTTCATGGGAATTTTAACCTTTGTTTTAATTTTTTTAAAGACCCTGATCTTTTGATTTGGGAAAATTGAACTTTCTTAGACATGAGATATAAAATGAAAGGCTCATTTTGTCAAATAGTTGCAGACCATTTAATCATGTTAGCTCATTCATTTAGCAAGTAGATTCAACTGTTCAATGACACAATAATCTTTTAATTTTTCATAATAATACTGAAACCCAATTGCCCATATTTATGCCCTGTTTGAAGTTTCTTCTGTCAAACTTCAATTTCAAGTTCCAATTCTTGAAAGTTTTCCTGACTTTCTGAATTAAAAGAAAAATTTCCTTTGCAAATTTTTCATAGTCCATTGCCTGGACTTCACCAAAGGATTAATCTTCCTTTCCTTTTTGTTATATCATTATATGTGTCTTTCAGATCAAAAACTACTTAAGAACATGTTCTGCCATGTCTTTATATTCACAGGATCTAACACTGTGCTGTGCATAAAGTAGGTGCTTACTTCCTGAAATGAATGAACAAGTAAACTATTAATAGTTGTAATAGCTTTAATTTTGATGCAAAGTAATTACATGATATTTTCGTTCAACAAAGATTCATTAAGTACTGTGGTGAGTGCTAAGAATTTAGAGATTAAAAAGTCCCTTGCAAGAATTTACAAATATACATGCATACAAAGAGTTATGTATATGTTAACTAGGTTTTAATACAAGCATACATGTGTGTACATACATGCATATATAAATATTGTCTCTATTATAATAACTGGCATTTATATAAGGCACTATATGGGGCAATTTAAAATGTTTTTCTTCTGCTCTCTTATTTGATCCTCACAATTATACTGTGAAATAGATACAGGCTGAACTTAAAATAGAAATTTTGTATGATATGGGTAGAATTATTATCTTATACTCTAACATCAAAAAGTCTATGAATTCTAAAATAAGTAAATGAGTTAGTTGTTTTGCTTTTACCTAATCAATTCTAGACCTTAAAAATAATGGAGCAGAGAGAATTAAGTTCATTGGAAAGGGATGGATTTGAAGTCACAGCATCTAAATTTGAATCGTTCCCTTTCCCTATTCTTCCCTTCCTTCCCCACTTTCTCTCTTTCTCTTCTCTCTCCCTCCTTCTTTTCCTCCAGCTTCTGTTGCCTCTTCTTTAAATCAAGGAGATCACATTAGATAATCTCTAAATATGTGGTGCTAGTACACTATAGAAATGAGGGTGAATGTTGTTTTTTATTACACAGAAAATACTTTGTAAGAGAAAATGGGTGTAGATGACTAACAATATAAGAAATCATAAAAGTCAGGAAGGCTACATGTTATATTTAAAAATATAAACAAAAACAAAAAAGAACTAAAAAAACCCAATTATATACCCAGGTGTGTCTTTCACTCATCATTTTCATGTTGATAGAGCTTAATGATTTTCAAAATCATAGATGGAATGTATTTAAATTCTGTAGTGCATAGCAAACTAATTCTATGCATAAATATATCTATAGAAAACTATATATATGTTATAGTCCATTATGGAAATTTAGCCAATTTGGTTATAGTTTGGTAGATGGTACTGGCTTTTATTTAGCAAGGTAGAAATGCTAAAAGTTATTTTAAAAATTGAAATTAATAACTTTCAAAAAGTAGCATGGCATAGTGAATTGAGAGCCAGCCTTGAAATTAGGAATAACTGGATTTATATCTGACCTCAAAAACATCCTGGTTATTTTATTCTAAACAGAAAACTTAAACTCTCAGAACTTCAGCTCTAAGACTGGGACTAGATTGATTTACTTGCACATCTATCCTACTTGAAATAGTTTCAATCTAATAATTTTATTTCACAACATTTAAAAACACTTTGTTACATAAGTAACTACTAGTTAATTCCCTTTGACAATGAAGGTATCTTCCCTGGAATTTGAATGTAGTCTTAAAGAGTCATATAATCAAATATTGGAAAGTTATGATTTTCCCCAGATTATAAAGATAGTCTATGTCACAGGCAGGATTTGAAACCAAGCTTTCTAGATTCTAAGGAACAATTTATTCATTATTTCATGATGCATCTCAAATAGTTTATCAACTCAGTAAATTCAATTTTATATTACATTGATTACACATTAAGGTTCAAATTAAGATTTTTACTTTCCATGTGCATATGCTTACTTGGTAAGGTTCCATCTACTATATTATAGTTACTAAATTGTCAACTTTGTAGTTAGCAAATAGTCATATTTGTGCAGAAATTTAATGCATTTTCTGAACTTGTCACCAAAATATATAAATAATATGTATGAGAGATTATTATTAATCTTTTAAATATTATTTATTACTACAAATGACAAAGTCTATGCATAAGGATAGCATTGCACATAGTGAAATTAAATGATATTTCTAAAGATCATTCATAAAGACAATTGAATTGGCAATATTAAAAATAAGACCTGTTAACCCTGACATCCTTTGAAACCAATGGCAATTCTGCTTTTTAGCAGGACTAATGCAGAAATTTTAATTATTTTTAAAAGCAATTTAAAATATTATAATATTTACTTTTATTTTTGCCATTTTACAGAAAATACATTTCTCAAGAAAGCAGGAATAATCTATATTCCAGAGAAGAATCACCATAGGAACCTCACTCTCCCAAATAAAATAAAATAAAAGTCAGAAAACAGAAGCTTTGTTTAAGTTACTTTTCCCAAGAGGTGCGACAAGAGATAGGAAACATCTATTAGTTAAAAACAGAACCTCTCCATAAACAGTAATGAAAATACCACCTTGCATTTGAATAAAATGGTGTCTCATTCATAGGCTTAGCGTCTTAAAAAATTCCACTGTGCTTGTGTTAAGGACACTAATATGAATAATGTTCTAGTTTAAAAGCAATTGTTGAATTTCAAGAAGCACAATGGCATAAAATCATTGAGGTGTGTGTGTGTGTGTGTGTGTGTGTGTGTGTGTATGTTGGGGTAGGGGGGCAACATTTTAACCAAGTCTCGAAAGCTCTTAGAATGAATAAGGATCCAATAAATATTTAAGAAATAGAATCACCAATGTGTACCCTGACCTCACTTCTTTTTGTAAGCTGTGTTTTCTATCATTATATGTGTATGTGTGTGTGTGTGTGTGTGTGCCTATATATACATATATATATATATAGCCAGAGGGAGGAAAGGAAGGGAAGGAAAGAGGGAGAGGGGAATGTATGTAATAGATACATTTTTAATATATATAGCAAGTAGTTAATTGTTGTTACTGGTTACTCTCAGAAACATATATAGGCTGAAAATATAAACAGTCTAAGGATTTAGATGAAATTATGTTAATAAGTATATTATAAGTAATACACTTATTAATAATTGTATTATAAGATTTACTATGGAGAATTTAGAAATATTTAAAGTTAGAATCTTTGTGCCCAATCATGATGCTTTCTTACAATTTCCACATTTCAGGTAGATTCCTAAATCCTAAAAACTGGCTTTAAGTAGCAAGTCATTTTTTTTTGTTTTAGTCTTTGGTGAATGAAATGAATTTTGTGGATGGAATAAAGTGACTGGTTATCATTCATCATTTGTTTTCAAAGAAGACCAATGACGTGATGATATCGGGGTAAAATAAGCTGTAGCATGCACAAAGCTGGTAAAAATGTCATGGTAGATGGACTAAATTAGGTTGAGGGTAGCCTCAAACCTATTCATGAATTCTAGTCCATATCATGTGAATGACTCAACCCATGGTGGAATTTCTATAGCAATGCATAAGTCAGAGAATCTGAATTAGGAGCAGTATGGATTTTCTATACCTCTTATTGCCCACTGAGGCTCAGCTTTTCTTTACTCAGTCAACACTTACTTGAACTCAACCTCTCATAATCATGGAGATCAACAAGGAGTTTTTGTGTTTTTCTAAAGAACATATCCTTCAGCAATGGACCAGAACCTGAGTTCAAAACTCAGAAATGAGAAAGATATGTATTGGACTTATGATTTAGGTAATAAATTGAGTATAGAGAACCTTAGGGTGAGGAATCTCCTTTGCCTAATATAGACTAGCATCTTTTCTACAGTTGACTAAGACACTGAGCTGTGCTTTGCAGGAAGAAATAGGTTTTATAAAGTTGAGGTAAGGAGCTGGCATTTTCTAGACAAAGGAAATCACTTGTATAAGGGCATGGATGTGGATGATCCAATGTCATGAATGTGGGGAGAGCCAATAGAACAGTTTGACCAGAATGGAAAGTATGTGAAAAGGAAAAAAAAAAAGTAAAATAAAACAAGAATGGTATGTGGGAACTAGATTGTAGAGGACTTTACATTTTAGATTGAAGAGATTCTATTTTATCTTAAAGGCAATAGAGAACCATTGAAAATTTTGTTGTTTATTTTGTTTTGTTGGGGCTGAGGTGTAGGGCATGGGTAGCATGGTCAGATCTGTTTCAGGAATAGGTAATGTTATTATTTGAAGTAAAAGAAGGAAAGGACTGGAGTCCAGCCTGACCAAATACTATGTTGCCTTGCTGGTGTCATTTAAACATTGAATACAGTTTATGTGCTTGAGTTAAGACATATAAAAGATGAAATATTTTCAGAGAAAGCTGCTAAGAAATATGAAGCCAAGTTACACATAGCAGGAAATTCAGTTCCAGCTGCCATGGTAAACTCATTTAGTAACACTTCATAGGATGATAGAATTTAAAGGATACCCTGAGGCATAATCCAAATTTCATTTTTCAGATGAGGATTTGAAGTCCAGGGAGGTAATTAATCCAACACGATGTAGTAAGGAGGAACAGGATTTGAACTCAGAATCTGTATCTTCAGATTCATGCACATTCCATTATATATTGAATTATCCCTTAAAAAACATAGTGAGAATTTTGTTTCAGGTAGTTATGCTGTAGAAATTGTCAAAGAGATTGATTATTGTAAGAGGCCATTAAGGAAAAGCCAACTCAAGTGAATAGAGGTTCGATTTCATCTTAATTCTAATTTTTCTCGTGTTACAACACTGCTAAAACTTCACTATATTGACAATATGGTGTGTTATTAAATGAGTTTACCACTGCAGCTGGAACTGAATTTCTTGTAGTATGTAATTTGGCTTCGCATTTCTTAGCAGTTTTCTTTGAAAATGTTTCATGTCTTTTATATGTCTCAATTTGAACACACAGACTTTATTCAACATGAGAAGTAAGTGACATTAGCAAAGGAACATATATGATTTAACTGGGCTGGGTTCTGGTCCTTTGCCCATTTGATTTCCAAATATTGACATTATCCATTCCAAAGACTTTCACTCTTCCTTAAGGGCCAGGCCTGGTGTGGTCAGATATGAATGTTCTCCTTGGTTTTAAGATGGTTGAAAAGTACTTCATTTTGTCATTTTTGTGCCTAATTAAGAATAAGGGGGGGGGGGAGGAAATCACCCTCAAACTTGGTTTCTATTTTAAACCAGATGGTTATACTTGCTATTGCTTTCACATGCTTCATCTACTTCTGCCTCCAAGGCATTACATTTGACACCCCACTTGACTAAAATGCACTCTCCATTATGTCAAATTTTGTCTCTATCACTCTTTAAAGCTCTCATCAAAATTCTTTTCCTCCTCACAGATCTTATGTACTAGTTCCACATGTTATCGGTCGTTACCATCACTCTACCAACATCTTTGCTATCCCACCATACATTTTTCTTCCAGTATGATTTGGCATTTTTATGCCAAAGTGTAATTTAGGCCAAAATAGGTAGAGAGGTACTGCTGAGAATATGGGAAGATTGAATTACTATACATGTATACCCAAGGGCTAAGTGCAAGAATGGAATAAACTGAGTGGCAGATTTGATAGAGTGGAGAAATCATGTTATTTCTCTTTATCCATATTCTTTTCTTCTCAGCCTAATTCCTCCTTAGGGAAAAAAGGAAGCTAAATGTCACCAGACATATATGTAAGATGTATAATAACTTCCTGGATCTTACTTATCCACCAAGATTACTTCAAGGCTCATCACTAACTTATCATTTTCTCCTCCCCAAATCTTTACAAATCATAGATTGTTGTGAGGGTAGCAAATGGAAGGAGTATCTAGACTTTGCTATAACACCTCACCTGTCTTTGCAGTGTTGTCTTCCCATTGGTGAGTTCCTGCCAAAACCTCCATTTTGAGAAAAGGCACAAATCATATATGTTTAAATTTTTTGGTTTTACTGTTATCCTTTTGCCTGGATATCTGTCCACCTATCCCTTACCTTTCTCAGCTTTCTTTGACATTTTGTCTCCCTTTCAATAGGGACTTCCTTTCAAAGTGCTTACCTCAAATCAGCTTTACAAGGGAGAAATAGTATGCCCCTTTTATCTTTGTTGAAAGAATATCATCTGATTTTCTGGGACTTCTCCAATAAAGTTGGATATGTGTTTTTGTTCCCTTTTATGGGATATATGTTAAAATAATAATAATAACTAATATTTATATTTGCAAAGCACTTACCATGTATTTTTCTTTCATTTGATTCTTACAACAACCACAAAAAGTAGTGTTTTTATTTTCCCCATTTTATAATTTAGGAAACTGAGGCAAATAGAATTTAAGTGACTTATTTAATGTCACCCAGTTAATATATATCTGAGGTCAGTTTTGAACTCAAATTCTGGTCCATTGCTGAAGGAATATAAATGGAATAAAACAGAAACTCCTTCTTAGTCCCCATGATTATTAGGGGTTGTGTTTGTATTGACTGAGTGAAGAAAAGCTGCTGGACTATGTATAGAAAGTCCATACACTTTTTTTTTTTGAGAGTATAGATTTGATTTGATTCCAATTCTTGGACTTTTAGTAGGGAAGGAAAGAAAGGGTTAGCCTCTCCTTTACCCATAGAATCAATAGTGGCTATATACATCTAAAAATGTGAACCTGTCCTCACTTGGGGGAGCTTGAGAGTAGATGTCAAATCTCAGTTTGCATTTTATCTTTTAGGTTATCTTCCTTTAAAATGGGTTTGTGACCATCAATAGTGAGATTTTTAAAAAAATCTTATCAGTTATCTTATGAACTTGACAAATTGAGGATTTTTGAAATAGTGCAGGTTTGATTGTTTGAGGTGATTCTTTCAACTACATTTAATCTCAGAAAAAATGGCCTTCAGTATGATCATACAAAACCACAGAGGACTAAAGAACAAGTGCTGGATAATCTAGAAGATTTAGAATTTCAGTTGACAGTACATCTCCCAGGTAAAAGTAAAATATCAATAAAGTCTCACAAAGGTTTTTTCTTTGTTTTATTTTGTTTTAATTTTTGTGAACACATAGAATATACAAATGTAATGGGCTATTTGGTCTATATTTTAAAGCATCTGTGAATGTGTGCTTATGAGGGATTTTTTTTAATGTTCTAAGCTTTTCTTCTGTGATACAGGAAATATATAACTATTCTACCTGATATATATGTTATATATTAATTAGCTTTCTAGGAGTTCCTTTTGGGAGACTCTAGAACATGATCTTACCAAAATTTTATTTTGGGGATTTTCTACTAAGTTATGATCTCTGGGCAGGCCTAGCTCTCAGTCCTCTTCTCCATACACCTGGACTTCTTACTAAGGAATGGCAGCATATCAATACTCCCTCAAATACCCTAACTTCTCACTTTTCAAATCCACAAAGAGAAGATTATAGCTTTGATCCTGTCAAAATTTACAAGGGTTCATTTTCCTTATTCAAAATTTCCAAAATTCCTTTATCTAGTTGTAATATTTTATTATTGCCACCTTTTCTTAAGTTTTACAACTACCAACTCCATTCTTTGTCCCCAGTGTGTCAGTTCCCTTAAAACAACTTAGCCCTACACTGTTCTCCATTTTCAAGTATCTTGTCCTATAGGTAATTGCATTTTGCCAAATCTCAACTTTTATTTACTGATTCTCCCCTTCCCACTCCCTTTTTCCCTCTTAATTTCACAGTCTTTTAAATAGAGCTGGAGAAAATCATGAAACCATGTTGACTAAATCTACTCAAATTTATTTTATTTAATAACTAATTGGTCCTCATTAGAACAAGTGAGCCCTTTTATTCTTCCCTAATTGATTCATTGCAGTTGCCTATGACCCTCTTCCCCCAGACTATACTTTCAGCAAAGTACTTTGCAATCTCAATTTTGTAGGTTAAATATGATGCAATCTGGCTTCTAAACCCATTATTAAATTGAAACTGACCTCACCAAAGCTACTGATTTATAATTATAAAATTTAATGGTCTTTTCTAAGCCCTAATACTTTTTTTTCTTTTTTAGTTTCTCAGCAGCATTTGGCACTACTTACCACCTTCCTTTCTGGATATTAACTCCTCCTTAGGCTTTTGTGACACTACTCTCTCCTGGTTTTCCATTAGTAGAACCACATTCTTAATCTCATGAACCGATTCTATATCCATGTCATGCCCACTAACCTCCTCTCAGATTTTGTTTTAGGTCTTCTCATAAATTTTCAGTGTGTGAACCAGATGATGTTTCTATTTTTCTAACCCAAGTCTCTTTCCAAAAAAACTTTAGTTCTAAATCAGCAATGCTCTCTGTAAAAAATTCAAGTACATTTATAAACTAGAATATTATCCCCCAGAGCCAATTTCCTTATCACTATAGTGAACACCATTACCCTCCTTGTCACCAGTGCACAATCTTGGCAAATACTAACTCTCCATGGTCATTCATCTGATGTATATTATCTGTTCCCAAACTTTGTTGCTTCTACATTCCTTTCTCTCATAGATCATTTTTTCTCTATTAACAAAATCTAATATAAGTTCAGGCCCTCATCACCCTTCTCATAGGTTAATTCAACAGGTTTCTAACCAATCTCCCTTCCTCAAGTCTCTCCTCACTCCAAATACAAGTAATTTCCCTAAACCAGAGGTTTAATATTTCCTGTTTAAAGGAATTCAGTAGTACCCTATTATAGCCACAATAACAGCTGGTAAGATTTGACAACAAAGCCCAGAACCCAGATCTTCTGGCTTGATTACCTTTGGTTTATTGTTTGTTTAGTAATATCAATCAGGTACACTTGATGGGTAAAATAAATAAGCACAATATTTATAAGAATTTAATGGCAATGTATTGGAATAGAGAGTAATCTATTAATAAAGCAAATTTAAACTGCATTCAGAAATGATTAGTATAGAAGTATATTACTCTTAGTTTATTTAATCTTATAGATTAAATAGTTTGTATTTGATCTGTGAACATGTCTTAACAGCTTACCAACTTTATTAGGTTATAAACTCCATGAAGCCAGGAATTATATTTTATCTCTCTATCCTTCTAGCTCTTTCAACCTTGTTTTATAGTGCATATATAAGCTTTTTAATATATGTTGTCAGATGACATGCTCTATCACTTACCACCCAGTTAATAAATGATTTGAGTTTAATATATCCTGAATCAATTTAATGACACTTTATTTCAACAATAAAATTTAGTAATATAGGATAATTAGTAGTTGAAGAATTTGAAGCCTTAGAAATGTTTCATTTAGCAAACAAGTCTTTTGGGACTGGATGTTAAAACAAAAATTCTTCTGAAACTCTCATTCATATTTGAAAGCAAGACATATCTACCCATTATTTAAAAAAAAAAAATTTGTTGGTGTAAACTCTTTTGTTCCTTATCTGTATCATTATTCCAAATGTAAGAATGAAGAAAATAATAAGAAAGTTTCAAGTAGAATGCTTAAAATGTTTGCCTGTTGGAATGAATTTTTTCAGGAAAATTAGTCTAAATCCTGTTCTCCCATATTTTTCTATATATGTGGGGGGGGGCATTATGTAGAAAATACAATCACATTTTTTAAAAGATCATAGTCTAAAGTAAGATTTTGGAAAACTTTCATCTGCTTTGGATTGAATTTTGTGATCACATACTTTTCATGGAAGGTGTTTTCTTTTTGTATTGAATTTTCATGCATTAGCAAAATATTAATTTTGTGCTTACAATGATTAGCTTATTTTTAAATTCCCGAGGAGGTAATAAAATTTGGTTAATTTAAATGATGAAAAATCTGGCAGTTATGACCATAATGTAAAATAAAGAAGTAAATTATAAAATATTTATTTAAAACCACTACAACTTACATTTTTAAAAAAATTTACCCATCTCTGTATACAAATATGCAAACAGCAATGATGCCACTAAAATCAAACAGAAAAAATTTTTCCCCAGTAGAGGGAGGCATAATCCCATTGTTCTTTCTTAAAGGGAGACAATCCCTATTATTTTATACTTGGATAAATAAGAACTAGCTACTTGTTGAGACAGGACTTGACACTTTCAGGAAGCCCAATTTAGAATTAATTTGATGTAAAACTTCATTGTAGTGAAATTTACTGCAAATAACAGTACAAAGGTGACCAAGTTAATTATCTTAAACATGAGGGAAAAAATATTTTTTTAGCACAATCCAAGTTGTTAGATATACCAACAAAAATGTCTGCCTGACATTTATTAACTTATACATTAACCATTTGAACAAGCAGATTTTTTTTCCTTTAAGTTATATAGTTCCTTGCCGCTCCTTTTTTTGTCATAAATTATTCCATAGGATTAATTCAAAAGAATGCTGCAGTTGTCTTGATTTCAGTTTTTGATGAAAATATTAGAAATCAGCAAGTCTCTATGTGAACATGTTATAGTCTAAAATGTTTTATTTTGAGTCTTCAATTTTTTTTTAAACAAAAGTCATATTCACCATGTTTTTCATTTCTTTCTGATTGTGTGTGTTTTCCAGGTAAAGTAAGCTATTTAAGGTAGAGGATTTCTCTTTTCTCTCTCTGCTTTTCCTCCCCCTCCCAAAACTGAACCTAGTCCTTGACCAAAGCAAGTCCTTAATAAGTGTTTGTTGAACTGGATCCTAGAGGTCTGTTGCATCTATTTATCTTGGGGATCTTTTGCTCTTTTTGTAAGGGTCTACTTTTCACTAAGCATCCTTACATCAGCTGCATGTATACAAAGAAAAGTACTTCTGTGTGTGTGTGTGTGTGTGTGTGTGTGTGTGTGTGTGTGTGTGTATAAAATCTCTGAGACTATATTTACCAGAATAGTGACTTACCATGATGCTGTAGGTCTGAGCAATGAGTCAATGGGTCTCCATTGCGTATATCTTGTCTTCTTGTGCGTCTAAAAACATTACATTAGAAAATGGGTTATTGGATTTCTATTTGATACCCTTCAATGCTTGTGAAGAATAATGAAAAAGCCATGTTTATGAAGTCAGGAACCAAATAAACAGATCTCAGAATATGAAGCAAAATTATGTGATTTTTTTTTTACTAGAATATAGTAGTTTATTGCACTTTTCAATGTGGGTTCCAAAATAATGTGTAACAATTGTACTAATTTATAATGGGAAAATAAGTCTTCAAATATTGATTACAAAGACTTCATGGTTTGATCTGTATAATGGCAATAAACAGGAATCTTGAATTCATCTCTGGTAGGCTTGGGCTAATTTAACTTTTGAAATGCAAAGGGATTTAAAATAATATTGTGCTTTAACAAGAAAGGACTAAAGGCAAAAGGAGAGGAACATGAAATGGATAGTGACATCGAAGCAATGAAGATGAGCTTGGACGGATTTCAGGAGATAATGGAGGACCTGGCATGCTATGGTCCATGGGTTCAGAAGAGTCGGATATAACAACAACAACAACAACAATTTTTTTTTTAACAAATAGTGACTTGATTGAGAAGACTGTCAACTCATAAATAAAAATGATTTGTGATAAGAATTTTACAGGTTCAAAACAAGTGTCCAGTGAGGTATTTTCCTAATGTTTCAATTCAAGGAGAGATAAAATATGACTTTTCCCATATTTTCATGAAGTGGTTAGTTTAATTTACTAAGGAAAACTTTCAATAAATTCATCTTCCTTCCCTTCCCTCTTCCAGCCTTACCCCTTCCCTCCCCCCCCCAAGGTATCTTTTCATTAATATATAAAGATTTGAGCAACAAAATTCTTTTTAAATCAGCTTTTCTTTCTCTTTCTTCCTTCCTTCTTTTCTTCATCTCTATCTCTGTGTGTCTCTGCCTCTCTCAACTTTGGGGGAAACCAATTCTCATCTGTTTCTTTTGTCCTAATTGACTGTGACTGCAAATCCAATTTATCCCCACAGGTGTGGGGATATTCAGCATTTAATACAACAACAACAACAACAGGGTTGTATTTGGTCAAAGTCTTGGCTGGGCAGAGAGAGTGGAATTAGATAACAGAACAATATCACAGCTACACAAAAACAGACTGCTTTATGAAACAAAAATGTAGTCATACCAGTTTACATTAAAGTCACCCTTCCTTATTGTTAATAAGTTCTGCTTTTCCAGATGGTACAGCTAATTCCTTTTTCTGCCCACATTTAAGGGGTGGAAAAACAAAGGAACAAACAATTGCACGTTCTATTGTTCTTCAACTTCCCCATATGTGATTCTCTCAGGTGTATGGTGAATGATATTTTTGCATGCCTATATCACAGGTTTTAGTGAAATAAAGCTCTAAAACAAAAATGGAAAATCTCCATTCCATATTAAGTTTTAAAATGAGAGCTATGAGAAAAATTGCCCACATAATGAGCTGAAAGAATTTCACAAAAAATTCCAAAGAAAAATTTTATCAAAATAGTATTTATTTCTAAACTTAATGTCATCTGTTAGTTTATATCTTCTTAATTATCACTCTTTTCACCTTCTTCACCCCAGCCTGCTTTCCTACCTTCCTATTTTCTCTCTGATTATGATATTGCTCTTTTGCTTCCCCCAATTCTAAAGCTATTAATGCCATTTAGAATCATTTCAAGTTTGGAAAATTATAATACCCATCCACAACCTCCCCCCCTCCTTCCCTCCCCACACAAACACCTACAGAGCCTATTATTAAATCCATTCAGTTTTAAAACTTTGCCCTGGGACTAAGCTATGCTGATTGGATCAAAGGATTGTGTATTTGTTCTTGAGTCCTGTCCTACTCTGTATGACCCCATTTGGGCTTCTCTTGGCAAAGATATTGGAGTGGTTTTCTATTTCCTTCTCCAATTCATTTTACAGATAAGGAAACTGAAGCAAAGTGAAATGACTTGTTCAGGGTCACACAAAGTATCTGAGTGTAGGTGGTCTTACTGACTCTAGGGTCAACATTCTATCCACTGGACTACCTAAAGCTACCCCCCAAAAATCATAGGATTATTGATTTAAAATAGAAAAAAACCTTATTAACCATTTACTCTAGACCACTAATTTACATTTGGAACACTGAGGATGAGAAAATTTATGTGAAGTTCTCAAGATTACACATAAAAGAATTGGTGGATAAGTATGCAAAGGGATAACTAGTTCCCTATATGTAGCCAGGCACAGGCCATGCTTCACAAGGGATTTAGTCATCCAACAGAAAAATGGCCAAATTCAGCTATAAAGCATGTACCCTTTGCAATTATTTGCTAGCAATGCCATTGCCTTTCTCCCAATATCATAGTCTAGGAAAAGTAATCAAATTATTAAAACCATTGTTACTGAAAACGATGAAACAGTTCACTGTCCTGCAGTTCTTCTCATAGCTATGGGATTCCTTAGACCAAAACTTCCATCTCCTTCCTCTTCCCTCTAACATATGTTATAAGAACATGAAATCCTTGAGTACACTATCTTATTTGCACTCCCAGGATTTAGTGTAGTGATCGGGATTTAGTAGATGCTGAAGAATAATTGTTCACTTATTCACATTAATCCACATAGTTTAGGGTTATTTTAATATGGAGTTTATAAAATTCTGATTAATTGATACTAATACAATAAGGGGGAAAAAGAGTTGAAAGAAAGGAAGGTTACAAAGAGAATAATGTATCTCCCAGTAATAGAAGGAATATAAAACTTAAATCTAAACAGTTTTATTTCAGATATACATCACTTCTTTTGCTCTATGGAATTGTTCATCTTTGAATTTTTTTTTAATTTCCATAACTACCATATTCCCCTAGCCATGGAATTGTTCTATTTATTTATTAAAGAATTACTTCCTGAGTCGTCCTTGCCTAGTACCACAAAAAAGATATTATGTGAGGGATACAAAAATGCTCCAGGATTTTTGCAAAATATTTTGCATTTCTCAGCTAGAAGTCATAGTATAAACACCATCTGTAAATCATACAAAATTTAACATTTTTTTGTATATTGTGTCTTGTAAGACAAATAATCATGCAAACTGAACCTTTTTACATTTTTTAGGGTTGAAGGAACTCTTCTAAGTCGATGAAGCATAGCATCTCTGACCTGACAGGAAAATGGACTGAATAATTTAGATCTCTATCCAAAGCATCAAAACACTTTAGTTCTCAAGGAGACATCTTTGATGTGAAGTGTTCTGGATTTCCTCACTCCCTTACATTTTTGACTAGGGTGAGTATGCTGCTAACCAAAGTAAAAGAAGGAAGGAGGGAGCTCTGTGTAGGTGTGTACATAACCTAATGGTTGTGGGGAAATGGTGTGGAGAGACAGATGACTTTGTGTAATGGACTGAAAAAGGCAAGAACATTCTGGCCCAAGTTTTCTCTGTTTTCTAATTTAATGGTTATTTGCCATCTCCAAAATGTCTCTCTGTAATTGAAAAGAAGTTACAAGAAGATCATTTCAGGCTGCTAACATGGATTCTGTTACTGCATTCATAAATTCCAAAGACAAACATATTTATAGAATTCTATTTGTAGAATTAGTGAGGATATCAAACAAATGTCACACATTTCAAAATTAAGCCAACATGGGAACTTGTGAAACACGAACCACAAAGCATCTGAGGAGACTCTCAACTGTCATTTAGGCTCTTTAAAAATGCAATTAATGTGGAGAAAATATAAGCAAAAGCTTCTTTTAAAATCTCTTTTAAAAACATAGTGCTAGACAAGTGATATAGATTAAATAGAATGTGTCTACAATAAAAGAGGAATGTGTTAATGATAATTTCTTACACTTTCACAATTTAAGGGGTTCAATAAACATATTTCAGCCATATCATAATATTCAATGTTCAATTTGTGACAGGTAAAGGGACTTTCATTAAAAACTTCTTCCCCCAGGTCCTCCCAAATTCCAGTCTAAACAAATTATTCAATTTGATTACTACTAAATTATGGGATGGTGTGTGAATTTTCAAAGACTGAGAGGTCTTTTTAACTTCTGCTCAAAGCTGAATTCTATTACTCTTGAATCTTTTTTTTTTTTTAAGTTGCCTGTAGCAAAAAGTACTTTTTATTGTTGTTCAGTCATTCTTTGTGACTCCATTTGAGGTTTCCTTGGCAAAGATGCTGGTGTGAATTGCTATTTCTTCCTTCCACTTACTTTATAAAGGAGGAAACTAAGGCAAACAGGTTAAGTGATCTGCCCAAGGTCACATAACTATATGAAGCAAAATTTGAACTCCCAAAGATGGGTTTTATTAACTTCAGGCCTGACATTATCCACTACATCACCTATTTGCTTCATGACAAATGCTTAGAAAGCATGAAATTTTAATTTTAAATAATTATTATTTTTAGACTCATATTCACTATTATGTAGTAGTTATTTAATTATTTATTATATGTTTGGTCAATGTTACATTCATCTATTCACTGAGATTCAAATTTTTAAGATCAATCTGCCAAAACAACAGTTTGCTCAAAAAGAAATAAAAGGGGAGAATACTAAGAAGGAATTTTGTATGTTTGATATAAGGCATTATTTGTCATCAGATACTTAATATTTATAAGTTTTTTAAAATATTATAGTAGCATGGCAAAAGCCCATCAATTTTGGTTTTGATTTTTTAAGCTGAAGATAAGGACCTTTATGAATGGATTCCAGAACAGCATTAATTTGATAGGCTACAACTCTTTTAATCAACAATCAACTAGTTCAAAAGATACTAATACAGGAAATTTGTTCTACCTACTTTGTACCCCCCAGCTTCTTCCAAAACATTTTATCAATGGGAATTTTCTAAAAAAGCAAGCAAGCAAACAAACAAACAAACAAAACTTACTTTTAGAAAGTCGTATTTTTAAATGGGGATGTTAGGTCAAGTAAACTAGCTTCGGGCCCTCAATCAGGAGTAACTACTGTAGGCTTTATGAAAAGTTTATTATATTTTATGTAATCTATACTGCCATATACATGATATATGTGTGTTTATACACACACACACACACACATACACACATACATATATTCCTACTAAGCCTTTAATACCCTTCTTATTGAAGACATACTTGAATTCCTTGAAATGAATATGGTTTAAGAATACATTTAAGGAAGGATAATAGAATAATTCATTAAGTATTTATTAAGCACCTGATACAAGACAGCACTATTGTTTGCTAAGAACAGGTAAAAACAAGTATGAATTGTGAAACAATTTAAATTTTCAAGTACTTAGATTCAAGTTGAAAATACTTAAACATTCTTTTTCAGCTGTTCCACTATCTGGATTTATCTGATATAGCTTATGTATTTTCCCATTTATCACTGACCAATTGAATCAGTGTCAAATATCAGCAAAAATTGTGGACTGTTATTTGAAGCCACAATTGAGCACAGAAAAACTTTGGACAGTGAGATGGTTTCCTTTAAGAATATCAAAATATTTGAATTGGTAAGTGACCTTAATCATCATTTAGGACACTTTAATCTTTTTACAGATTAAGATGAGATCCAGAATAACAGAGCCAATGTTTTATATAGGTTTTTATATAGGTTTTCCTTTCCATGCTAAAATATAAGCTCCACGCAGGCAAATACCTTTCCTCATAACATTAGATGTTAGTCACACATCTGGCTACTGTCAACTACACAGTAAGTAATTGCTTGAGCAGCTAGATACCCTAGTGGATAGAGTGCTGAAGATTTGAACTCATAAACATGAGTCTTTCTCACTGCAGACATGGCATTCTAGAGTATACCACAACCAATTTTTGGTTTCATTTGCTTGCACCTCTTGTATTTTGAGCTACTGGCATAATAAGACATTATGAATTTTTTTTGTTAAATGTCTCAGATGTAGATTCCAGTTGACCTTCTGGTAAAGATATACTAGTTAGTGCAACTGCTTTTTGTTTGGTAGAAAAGACAATTTTTCACAATTAAAAATCATTAATTGTGAGCTACTTGAGGGCAGGGGCTCTTAATGTGTGTGTGTGATGGATTCTGGCAGTCTGATAAAGCTATCATATGCATACCTTACAATATTTTAAATGCACAAAATTAAATTTATAGAATTACAAAGAGAACAAATTATGAATTGTTTTTTAAGTTTGTAGATCTCAAATAAGGAACTCTTTATTTAAATGTCTTCAGACTGTTGGGTTTATCCTCTAAAAAGGTTTTAAATATATACAACAATTCTTGAATTTGAAAATGGGTGATGGGTGAGTCATAAACTACACCAGTGGAAGAAATAACCACATTGATAAATCACAGATCTGTTTAGATATTTAAGCAAGTTATCTACTTGTCTATAGTTTTAGGGTACAGTATATGTTCTTAAGTGTAGGCAATATTATAATTTCTTCCTTCCTCCCCATCCTTGTTTTGTGGCCTTTGTACATTTGATACAATCCTGGAGCAATACACATGAGATGCAATAGATGGAGGATGTGACATTTGGGAATAGGAAATTCAAGGATGAAAAACATTTCTTTGTTATCTGGGTTTTCCTTTAAGTCCAGCATGCTACTCTACTACTGAGGAATAAAAAGAAGGACCAAATGGCATCCTATGCAGTTTGGCCCATAGGCAAGCCATTCTGGAAAGCAGTTGTAGGATCAGATCAGACGTCTCAGGGACAGAACAATGAGTAAAGGAAAAAGGCCTCATTGTCTTTAAGTAAGAGCTTTAGTAAGAGTCCTATTCCTAGTTCCCTTAATTGACACTGACCCATTAGGAGGCCACAAATATAATAGCATGAGCTATTTTTATGGCTCCTATTAGGAGTCTCTGAGAGGGAGGTCTAAACCTGAATTTTGATCCTGGTGTTCTTGAGTTTGGTATATGTCTAATATGCTGATTAAGGGCCTTATGGCTTTGGAAGAAGTCACAGACATGCATCCCGAGGGATAGCTTTTTGTTTGCAGCTGATTTTATTAAAATTCAGCACAAAGGGGAGAGGGTAGATTTTTCTGGTAGATAGAGATTAAGTCAAGAGAATAATTATATAAATTCACACAGAGCACACCACCTAGTGAGATAGACAATGCAACCAACAAAAGGGGCAGCTCTAGTAGATAAAGGTTGCTACTTCTTTGTTAATCATAGAAAGTTAGTTATTTTCCTGAGAGCCCTCTTGTATTAGGTAAAACATATAACTGATAGAGTCAGATTGGAATTGCAAATGCTTAGTCTTTATTATACATAAAGATAAAGCAGTGGAGAACAGTGTTCCTTAGTGGATAAATAGTTATTATGTAATTAGTTATATATTAATAACAACTCTATGTCCACAGCAATTTATGTATCTAGTTGGAATTTCCTTTTTCTTCTAGTCTCCCCAGAATTCACTTTAAAGATAGAAATGTCCTATAGGCATACATACTTTGAGGGTGGTTAAAGACAGAGATTCCTAGTACTCTAAAGTGATTTAAATAATTCCATCTTAACTTTAAGTAAAGGAAATAGGGCAAGGAGGAGATTAGAATCCTGTCAATCCCAGAGCAAATTGGAAGCATTTCCTGAGATTGGAGAAGCTTATCTCCTTTAGAGGAGAAAAGGATATCTTACCAGAAAGTGGAGTTTGTTTTGGGAACTTAAAAAATTATAGCATAACCTTGTTTTTTTCTTTTCCAAAACCTAGAATGAGACATGAGAAAGGGAATAATCTCAAAGAGAAGGGAGTAGAAGCAAAGGGGAAGATACAGATAAAGTATGAGTACTTGACCAGAACTCTTACCAGTAGAACTGTGAATTGAAAAGTATAGGTTTACAGCTACGCCCAGAGAAAGAACTCTGGGAGATGACTAAAAACCATTACATTGAATTCCCAATCCCTATATTTATGCCCACCTGCATTTTTGATTTTCTTCACAAGCTAATTGTACAATATTTCAAAGTCTGATTCTTTTTGTACAGCAAAATAATGGTTTGGTCGTGTATACTTATTGTATCTAATTTATATTTTAATATATTTAACATCTACTGGTCATCCTGCCATCTGGGGGAGGGGTGGGGGGTTAAGAGGTGAAAAATTGGTTATGCTTCAGGTGAAGTCAAAAAGGCAGGGGTAGCCATCCTTATCTCAGATCAAGCAAAAGTAAAAATTGATCTAATTAAAAGAGATAAGGAAGGTAACTACATCCTGCTAAAGGGTAGCATAAACAACGAAGCAATATCAATATTAAACTATATATGCACCAAGTGGTATGGCACTCAACTTCCTAAAGGAGAAGTTAAGAGAGTTGCAAGAAGAAATAGACAACAAAACTGTAATAGTAGGAGATCCTCAACCTTGCACCTCAGAATTAGACAAACCAAACCACAAACAAATAAGAAAGAAATTAAAGAAGTAAATAGAATATTAGAAAAATTAGGTATGTTGGATCTTTGGAGAAAATTGAATGGAGATAGAAGGAATATACTTTCTTCTCAGCAGTTCATGGAACCTATTCAAAAATTGACCATATATTAGGACATAAAGACCTCAAATTAAATGCAAAAAGCAGAAATAGTAAATGCTTTCTTTTCAGATCATGATGCAATAAAAACTACATTCAACAAAAAGTTAGGGGAAATAGACCAAAAGTAATTGGAAACTAAACAATCTCATCTTAAAAATGATTGGGTGAAGCAGCAAATTATAGATACAATTAATAATTTCACTCAAGATAATGACAATGATGAGACATCATACCAAAATTTGTGGGATGCAGCCAAAGCGTAATAAGAGGGAATTTTATATCCTTAGAGGCTTACTTGAATAAAACAGAGAAAGAAAAGATTAATGAATTGGGCTTGCAACTAAAAAACTAAAAAAGACCAAATTAAAACCCCCAATCAAATACTAAATTGGAAATTTAAAATTAAAAGGAGAAATTAAAAATATTGAAAGTAAAAAAACTATTGAACTAATTAATAAAACTAAGAGTTGGTTCTATGAAAAGCCAATAAAATAGATAAGCCTTTTGGTAAATCTGATTAGAAAAAGGAGGAGGAAAATGAAATTAGTAGTCTTAAAATGAAAAGGGAGAACTTTCCACCAATGAAGAGGAAATTAGAGAAATAATAAGGAGTTATTTTGCTCAACTTTATGCCAATAAATTTGATAACCTAAGTGAAATGGATGACTACTCCAAAAATACAGACTTCCAGACTAATAGAGGAAGAAGTAAATTGTTTGAATAGTCCCATTTCAGAAAAAGAAATAGAACAGGCAATTAAACAACTCCCTAAGAAAAAATCCCCAGGACCAGATGGATTTACATGTGAATTTTACCAAACATTTAAAGAACAATTGGCCCCAATGCTATATAAATTATTTGATAAAATAGGGAATGAAGGAGTCCTACCAAATTCTTCTATGACACAGACATGGTACTGATACCTAAACCAGGTAGGCTGAAAACAGAGAAAGAAAATTATAGACCAATCTCCCTAATGAATATTGATGCTAAAATCTTAAATAAGATATTAGCAAAAAGACTACAGAAAATCATCTCCAAGATAATACACTATGATCAAGTAGGATTTATACCAGGAATGGGGCTAGTTTCAATATTAGGAAAACTATCAATATAATTGGCCATGTTAATAACCAAATTAACAAAACCATATGATCATCTCAATAGATGCAGAAAAGCATTTGATTAAAATCCAACATCCATTCCTATTAAAAACACTTGAGAGTATAGGAATAAATGGACTTTTCCTTAAAATAATCAGCAGCATCTATTTAAAACCATCAGTAAGCATCATATGTAATGGAGACAAACTGCAACCATTCCCATAAGATCTGGAGTGAAACAAGGTTGCTCACTATCACTGCATACTATTTAATATTGCATTAGAAACGCTAGCTATAGCAATAAGAGCTGAGAAAGAGATTAAAGGAATAAGAATAGGCAATGAGGAAGCCAAATTATCACTCTTTGCTGATGACATGATGGTATACTTAGAGAATCCCAGAGATTCTGCTAAAAAGTTATTAGAAATAATCCACAACTTTAGCAAAGTTGCTGGTTATAAAATAAACCCACATAAGTCATCAGCATTCTTATATATCACTAACAAAATCCAACAGTCAGAGTTACAAAGAGAAATTCCATTTAAAGTAACTACTGATAATATAAAATATTTAGGAATCTATCTGCCAAGGGAAAATCAGAAACTTTATGAGCAAAATTACAGACCACTTTTCACACAAATTAAGTCTGACCTAACCTAATTGAAAATATTAAATGCTCTTGGATAGGCGAGCAAATATAATAAGATGACAATATTACCTAAACTAATCTATTTATTTAGCACTATACCAATCAGACTCCCAAAAACTATTTTAATGACCTAGAAAAATAACAAACAAAGTTCATATGGAAAACAAAAGGTCAAGAATTTCAAGGAATTAATGAAAAAAAAAATCAAATGATGGTGGCTTAGCTGTACCAGATCTAAAATTATATTATAGAGCAGCAGTTACCAAAACTATTTGGTATTGGCTAGGAATAGATTAGTTGATCAGTGGAATAGATTGGGTTCAAGGGATAAAACAGTCAACAAATATAGCAACCTAGTCTTTGACTAAACCCAAAGATCCCAGCTTTGGGATAAGAACTTACTGTTTGATAAAAATTGCTGGGAAAATTGGAAACTAATATGGCAGAAACTAGGCATTGATCCATACTTAACGCCAGACACCAAGATAAGGTCAAAATGGGTTCATGACCTAGGCATAAAGAATGAAATTATTAATAAATTAGAGGAACATAGGATAGTTTACCTCTCAGACCTGTGGAAGGGGAAGGTCTTTATGACCAAAGCAGAACTAGAGATCATTACTGATCACAAAATAGAAAATTTTGATTATACTAAACTGAAAAGTTTTTGTACAAACAAAACTAATGCAGACAAGATTAAAAGGGAAGCAATAAACTGGGAAAAATATTTTACAGTCAAAGGTTCTGATAAAGGCCTCATTTCCAAAATATATAGAGAATTAACTCTAATTTATATAAAAATCAAGCCATTCTCCAATTGAAAAATGGTCAAAGGATATGAACAAACAATTCTCAGATGAAGAAATTGAAACTATTTCTAGTCATATGAAAAGATGCTCCAAGTCATTATTAATCAGAGAAATGCAAATTAAGACAACTCTAAGATACCTACTACACACCTGTCAGATTGGCTAAGATGACAGGAAAAATAATGATGATTGTTGGAGGGATGGGAAAACTGGGACATTGATTCATTGTTGGTGGAGTTGTGAAACTAATCCAACCATTTTGGAGAGTAGTTTGAACTATGCTCAAAAAGTTATCAAACTGTGCATACCCTTTGATCCAGCAGTGTTACTACTGGGATTATATCCCAAAGAGATTATAAAGAAGGGAAAGGGACCTGTATGTGCACGAATGTTTGTGGCAGCCCTTTTGTAGTGCCTAGAAACTGGAAACTGAATGGATGTCCACTCAGTTGGAGAATGGCTGAATAAATTGTGGTATATGAAAATTATGGAATATTACTGTTCTGTAAGAAATGACCAACAGGATGATTTCAGAAAGGCCTGAGAGACTTAACGAACTGATGCTGAGTGAAATGAGCAGACCAGGAGATCATTATATACTTCAACAACAATACTAGATGATGACCAGTTCTGATGGATCAGGCCATCCTCAGCAACGAGATCAACCAAATCATTTCTAATGGAGCAGTAATGAACTGAACTAGCTATACCCAGAAAAGAACTCTGGGAGATGACTAAAACCATTACATTGAATTCCTAATCCCTATATTTATGCACACCTGCATTTTTGATTTCCTTTCACAAGCTAATTGTACAATAATTCAGAGTCTGATTCTTTTTGTACAGCAAAATAATGTTTTAGTCATGTATACTTATTGTGTATCTAAGTTATATTTAATATATTTAATATCTACTGGTCATCCTGCCATTTAGGGAGGGGTGGGGGATAAGAGGTGAAAATTGGAACAAGAGGTTTGGCAATTGTTAATGCTGTAAAGTTACCCATGTATATATCCTGTAAATAAAAGGCTATTAAATTAAAAAAAAAAAAAAAAAAAAAAAAAGAGGTGAAAAATTGGAACAAGAGGTTTGGCAATTGTTAATGCTATAAAGTTACCCATACATATAACCTGTAAATAAAAGGCTATTAAATAAAAAATTAAAAAAAAAAGAAAAGTATAGGTTTACAAATAGGGATGGTGTAGATGTTAGTATATTAGGTAGAACAATATCTTGAGGGTGGTGTGATGGGATAGGAGCTAAGAAAACAGCCACTTTCCAGGCCTTTCATGGGATTAAATGCTCTGTCATACAGATTATATAGATGCATAATAGCAAATACTCATTCAGTGATGATAATTTTTCATAAAATAATACATTTATAAGTCTGATTTGTGATATACCATATTCCAAATAGGATCACAGAATTTTAGAATTAGAGTTCTAAGGCACCTTAGAGATAGATTATCTATTATCTTATTTCACTCGTGAGAAAACCATTCAAGCTATTCAGTAGTAGCAGAGTGAACCCATAGCCTCTAAAGACATAACACTTGCAGTTTTATCACATTGTCTCTCTAGGTAACTTGCTAACAACAAAGCCTGAAGATAGACAAAATAATAATTTAGTCTGTATATGCATGTATATGTATACATACACACATATATATTTGTTGCAGTTGTTCAGTCATTTTTGAGTTTTTGTCCAACTCTTTGTGGACATTTAGGGTTATCTTGGCAAAGATACTGAGTGGTTTGTTATTTCCTTCTTCAGTTCATTTTTTTATTTGAGGAACTGAGGCAAAAAAGATTAAATGACATGCCCAGAGTCATTCAACTAATAGGAAGTGTCTGAGGCCAAAATTGAACTGAGGAAGATGAGTCTTAACTAATTCCATACCTGGTACTCTATCCACTCTCCATCTAGAAGCTATACAGACACACACACACAGATACAGACATATATACATAAATAAAACCTAATTTAATTATTATATGTTATATAATCAATCATGTATGACATATTATATAACACAGTTTTGAAGGTAAAGACTCAAACCTGGCTATTGTAAGAATTTGGATACAATAGGCATTCCTGTAATACAGATAGAATTTCAAGGGGAAGGCTCTCATCTGCGGAAAAAACAGGTTCCCGCTTGAGAATTAAGGGATACTGCTGACACAAGTATCTTCTGGAAAATAGAAAACTGAATTATAAAGGTTTCTTTCTGGATTTTTAATTTCCATCCTTACTCCCTCCCCTTCTACTTCCCCTTCTTCCTTTCTTTTCTTTCTCTTTGCCTCCTTGCCTGTCTCTCTCCTCCCTACTCCCTCTTTCTCTTTTTCTTCCTTCTGTCTTTCTTCCTTTCCTTCTTCCCCCTCTCTTTTTCTTTCTTCCTTATTCATAAATGATTTGCTCTAGTCACTTGGTCTTTAACATTTCTATGAATCAGAATGAAGGAGCTGTTGTGCTTATAAGTACTTTTCTTCATACGAGCTTTGTGGCAGGAAAAGAAACCAGGGAAACTCTATGCTTATCAATACCTACCTGCATCTATGTTGACCCCAGTATTCAACGACTATGTCCTTCCTATCTGTGACTATTCTTTTGCACAAGTCATTTAACTAACATGATACTTAGATTTTTCCTAATACAATGGGCCAAAGCATACTATTCTGACGGCATATATAAATACTTGGCATTTCTACAATCAGTAAAAATTGATGATTTCACAGCCTCACTTTAAGTGCTTCAAAATATGTTAATTACATTGTATTTTGAGGAAAATTCCAAGGAGACATTTTTTGTTTTCTACTCTATTATTCAGCAGAATTCTTTGTTCCTCTGAGTATAGCACTCTAGTTTTTCCCTTGTGCCTTTTGAGAATATTTAGTAAAACACCAGTCATATAACCCATTAATATGTGATTACTTCTTTTTAGATGATGCCTAGGAAAAGATTCTTATACTGTTCTATTTGGAATAGAAGATGTTCTAAGAAAAACTTAAGGCAAAAATCATAAAATCTCCTAATGTTTAACAATGAACTTTTTAAAAAATGTGTATACATACCCATGTAGATAATGTACATGTACATATATTAAAGCCCCTGTCAAACTTACCTCTTTGCAGTAGGAAAATAGCGAGAGCATGAAGAACCATCCCAAGCACAATATGGGTCTCGAGCAAGGCAACACTCTGCACAGGCCTTTCCATATATATCACACCGATGTAAAGGTAACTGGGCAATTCCAGCAGCTGAGCCAACATATAGTTGTTGCTGTAGAAAGAATCACTTTTATAAACACTAAGTTTTGAAAATATAATTTAAAAGAGTCTTACTCTGAATAAAACTTTATATTTTAGGTAAGAAAAATGAATTTCACTCTAGATATTAATATGAATGATTCAACAATAGAATACAGGAAAATGAATATTAGCTTTGAGATTAAATGTGTGTGACTCTAGGTAAATCGCTTTTATTTTCTAAACTTCAGTTTCCTCATCTGTAAGTTAACAGAGTTGTGATGAACCTTTGAAATACTATATGTAAAGCACTTTAGAAATTTAAAAATATGAGGGCAGCTAGGTGGTACAGTGAATAGAGAACCAGCCTTAAAGTCAGAAGTACCAAGGGAGAGGAGGGAAGAGAACTAGGTTTGTTGGTACAAACTTTGACATATTAAGATAGATGGTAACATTTAAATGGAGTTGCTCTATAGGTCATCTCTTATAATAAGGACCAGAAATTTAGAGTTACAAGGGATCTCAGAGACCATATAGTCTAAAACCTTCATTTGCTCAGAAAAGTGAAATGACCTGCAAACATCACACAGGCAGAAAGTAAGGAATGATTCAGAATCAGAACCAGGGCATTCTTTATCAAGCTGGCTGATCTTCTGGTTGGGAAAGAGAAATGATATGGTTAAGGGAGAATTAGAGCTTAAGGTAAGTAAGCAAAGGTGAGGAAAACATCTGGACCTTTTAAATTAATTCACCTCTCCAGGTAAGATGAATTATACTCTTATACTGCACAGATGAAATTTATGAACCACACTGTTGCTACCTTTTTTTTTTTTTTCTGATGGGTTATTGGAATAGGAAATAAGGTTTATTGGAAAATAAGAAATGGTCAGATGCTATCTTAGTTTTTAGAAAAGGATTGTGTAAATCATGGACCAGTTATCACCATGGCAATTCCTGACAAAAGTCCCAATAAAAAAAACATTTAAATGGATGTTTTTTCAGCATGAAAAAGGGTCAGTAAGTAGTCACTAAGAATAAGCATGAATTGTAACTGATTCATAAGTGTAAAGAAGTAAGCTGGAGGAAGGTAACAGAAAGAGACAGACTATTGAAGATTTTGTATCTCTTCCTGTAGAAAAGAGATCTGGATTAACTCTGGGAGAAGCTGCTTCCAAAAGCAGTGGTCCAAAGTATGGGGATTTTCAGGTGTCATTAGATAAAATGTAATCCAATAAGAGGTTGGCATCAGAGATAATTGAAGAGAATAATGGTGGTTCATAACTCCCTCAGTAGAGGTACTGAGGTAGCTATACCATTATCTGAAATATTCCCTGGAGGGGATCTGCCATCATCTGGAACATAACAGATATCACCCACTTTTAGTGAGATATATGGAGATAAATCAAAACAACAAAGGAACCTAGAAAATATTGCCAAAGAATATAAAATCCTGGGCAAAGAATTAAAGGTTTTGAGAACAAAAGTAGTATTATTCAAATGAATTATTATTATTATTATTTTTTTGCTTTTTTTCCCCCTGAGGCAATTGGGGTTAAGTTACTTGCCCAGGGTCACACAACTAGGAAGTATTAAGGGTCTGAGACCCAATTTGAAGTCTGTTTGTCCTGACTTCAGGGCTGGTGCTCTATCCACTGCACCACCTAGATGCCCCTTCTAATGAATTCTAACTAAATTTACATAATTATGAAGAAAAATATGGATCTAAGAAGTGAATAGCAGCTAAGAACAGGGCCCTTGAGAATTGAATTTGAATTTTGAGACCATGATTTCAAAATAGGAATGACGAGCTCAAAGACCAGTAAAAACAAACATATTTACCAGGAATCTTGCAAAAGTTATTAACAGCACTTTAAAATAAAAAAGGAAAGGGTAAAGAACTCACAAACCTGATACCTTAGACATGTTCAACATGAAGAAGAAGGTGTCAAAGAAGATACACTCTAAGAAGGGAATTAGCAATGTAACCCATGACTACAAATATCTAAATATAAACACAGTGATTTTGTTGCAAAAAAGGCAATTTTGACCTTCTAGATTCTCCTGAGACTTATGTGTATGACTTAATTTGCAATGGGATTGTATATTTTGTTTAAGATAGCATGAGATATGGTAGTGGTGAGGAGGAAATAACTTTATATACTAGTATTGTAGATCTGGGTCAGACTTTGAAGTTCATCTAAACCAAACTTTTCATTTGACTGAAGTGAAATTTGAGGCCAAGAAAAGTTACTTAGCATAATCAATGTGATACAATAATTTGTTGTTATTGTTCAGTTAACTCAGTAATGACCAATTCTTCATGACTCCATGGACCATAGCATGTCAATATTGTCCATGAGATTTTCTTGACAAAGATATGGTAATAGTTTGCGATTTCCTTCTCCACTGGATTAAGGGAAACAAATATTAAGTAACTTGCCTGTGGTCACATAGCTAATGGAATGTCTGAGGCTGAGTTTAAACTCAGGTCATCCTGCTTCCAAACCTACAGCTCTACCCACTGGGCCACCTACCTGCTTATACAATAATACATAGCATTGTTAAAGTTCTTTAAGGTTTACAAAGCAATTTATCCCTAATTTACAGATGATAAGACTGCACAATAATAGCTAGTATTGTTAAGTTCTTAAAAGATTGCAAAGCAATTTACACCTATTATTCCCGGTTTACAGATGATAAGACTGTCTAGTTGAGAAAGGTTAAAATGACTTGTCTACAGTAACAAGGCAGATATCTGAATACTTTGCTCCCTAAAAGACAAGAGCCAGATTTAAACCCAGGTTCCTGAATCCAAATATAGCATTTATATATTCGTATGAGGAAGTTCAGAAGCCTTTGTAGGAAAAATGGGGCAGTCATGAAAGAAGAATAATTATGTTATAGAGAAAATAATTTTGGAAAACTTTTGGCCAAACTAGTTAATTCTGTTTTTGAAAATATTTAATTCAGATAATAGACTAACCAAAATTAAAAAAAAAATCGATTCTTCTCTGATGGTATTTAAGAACTGATTTATGATTTCTAGAGAGGATTCTGGGAAAATGGCAGATTAAGTCACAAAACTGTCAGTTCTCCAAATTTCTCCACAAAAGAAGAAAAAAAAAAAAAAGAACATCATCTCAGAGCAGGAGAATTAAACACTAGTTTAATAACTGTTTTTCTAAGACAATTTGAGAAAACCTTAGGAAAGATCCAATTTCAGGGGTTGTGATTCATCCTGAATGAAGTGCAAGCATTCCCAGGGCTACTTTGCAGAATCAACAAACAATAAGCCCTCGAACAGCTGGGTGGAGAGGCAGGCTCAATTTTAGAAACTTTCATTTTGCAGACAGTATAGGGGTTTGATTGCTATAGAAGGTTGAAGGATCTTCCCGAGTTGAGGGACACCAAACTTAGCTGTGCTAACCAGACATGTCCTGGCCTAATGAGTGGGAAGGCAGATAGCCTGTTGGCTATGGACACTTGAAAGAGAGCAGAGTCCTTGGTTTCATTTCTGGGGCAGAGAGGACAGATGTAGTTTTCAGTTATTGGGGGGAATGCAAGGAGTAAGATCATTAGCAAGACAGTATGTCTTGAGAGTACTAGCTGCAGTTTAAGAATGGAGAGGATTGTCCAAGATTGGGCCCTGAGACAGGCCTCAGAAAATAATAGTAAGAAAATCCTGAGATGTGGGGCATTATTCCTTAAAACCTTAGGACTGTAACTTAATTACAGTAATAGCTGCTAAAAACCAAATAAAACAAAATAGAATAAAAATGAGTGAGCAAGAGAGAAAAAACCCAACTAGAGATCATGACTATGGAGATACAAAAGATCTGAATTCATATTCAAAGGAAGATAATGGAGCTAAAAAAAAGTCATTTTTTTTTCAAGGAGAAATATAAAATAGTCCCCGATACATAAAAAAAGAATTCTTGAAAGACCTCAAAAAGAACTTTAAAAATGAAATAAGAGAGATTGAGGAAAAATTATGAAACAAAAGCAATTCGAGAAAATCATGAAAACAATGTCAGCTAACTTTAAATAATGAATCAAAAAATTAAGGAGGGAAATATTTCCTTGAAAACTAAAATTGAACAAAGGGAACTTATGATGTTTTAAGACACCCAAGAAATCATGAAACAAAATCAAAACAATGAGAAAAATAGAAGTAAAAGATTTCATCAGAAAAACAAAAAGACCGAGGAGAAATAATGTAAAAATAGATTTCCTGGAAAATGTAATTTTAAAAAAAGAATATTGGTACAATATTATAAAAAATTATCAAGCAAAATTGCCCTAAAGTTCTAGAATATGAAGGCAGAGTAGAAATTAAAAAAAAAAAAAATCTACCTATTACCATTTGAAAGAGATACCAGAAAGAAAATACACAGGGATATCATATCCAAGTTTAATATCTCCTAGGTTAAAGAGAAAATTTTGGAAATAACAACAACAAAAAATCCACAATTTAAATAAGATCACACAAACCTTAGCAGTTACTATATTGAAGGAACATAGATCTTGGAATACTATATTCCTTAGAGCAAAAGAGCTTGGCAAAACCAAGGGTAACATGCCCAGAAAAATTAAGTATAACCCTGAATGGGGGAAAAAAGCATATTTAATGAACTCAAAGACTTTCAGATTTTTGGGACAAAAACTTCAGAACTTAAGGGAAAATTCAACATATAATATCTAGATGAAATATAAGGTAAACATTAAAGATCAAATATAAGTGATTCAATAGGGACAAGTTCTTTACTTCTTAGATGTGAAAATATTATCAGTGCTTTTATGATGGCTTATCTTAAAGATTTTGTATTTGTGTAGTTGAAAGAAAGACTGGTGCTGAGCTGAGTAAGAGAGGGCAATTTTAAAAATGAAACTGTAGGGAGAGATAAAAAGGACATATAAAAGAAATTAATTGAGGAAGATAGGTAGTGCTGGAACTTTATTCTCATCAAGAATGGATTAAAGAAGGAAACACACACACACACACACACTCACACACACACATATTCTAAAAAAAAGTCTTCTAAATTCAGATAGAAATGGTAGGGTGGCAGAGAGGATAAGGGAGGGACTTTTTGTGGGATGGTAGGTTAAAGAATAGGAGGGCAAAATAGTGGGTAGAAGTAAAGTAGAGGAATGAGAAGGACAATGAGGAAAAATAGAAAGGAAGAAAGTACATGGAAAGTAATTGTAGCTTAAGAAGTGAATAGGATGAATTTACCTTTAAAACAAAAAATGGGTATCTGATTAATAATTGAATTAATCAATATGCTATTTTCAGGAAACATTAGAAAAAAGAGTTATATACAAAGATAAAATAAAGAGCAGGAGTAGAAGTTGTTATATAAAAAAAAAACAGGGATAGTGATTATGATCTCAAAGTCAAAATTAAAATAGATTTAATAAAAAGTAAAAAACAGAGAAACTGTACTATGTCAGCAATATTATTCAATATAGTTTTAGACCATTTAGAATATCTAGACAATATAAAATATGCGAGTATATAACTGCCAAAACAGACACAGAAACAATATGAACAGAAATATTTTTATACAAATAAATTCAGATCTATGTAAAGTAATATTTATTGTTCAAGGATAGGTAAAGCAAATATAAATTTTAAAATAAAAATTTCATTTGTTCAATGTCATTCCAATTAAATTACTAAAAATTTATTTTACTGACTTAGAAAAAAATAACAACAAAGTTCATTTGTAATAGTAAAAGATCAAGCAAGTAGATTCAGCAGTATCAGACCTTAAACTATATTATAAAGAAGAGCATTGTAGAAAATGATGAGCTAGTTGATTTAAAAAAAAAAAAACATGGAAAAGACTTGGACCTATAAAAGAAGACGCCTCAGAGAAACAAATGACAGGTGAAAATAAGCATAGTATGGTCTTACATATATGTGTATGTTTCTAGATATCTATGTATAAGTATACACACATATACACACATAAATATACATATATACCATCTCCATGCTTCTTTGTATCCTTCTTTAGGGACGAGAGATGGAGGAAGAGGAGAAAAAGTAAAAAGTACACAATAGAAAACAAAAGAAAACCAACAAGGAAGCAAAGAACAGCTGGGAAGCTTTGAAAAAAATATGTAGTACTACATAGATTTTCATGAAATAGAAATTTACTATTTATATAGAATCCTTTCCTATGATCTGCTGTTTACACAGCATTTTTTTTTTTTCCTTTTCTCATTTTGTATTTAAGTTAAAAAAATTGATATGTCCTTTCAAAAGGAAGGGACTTCTATCCATTAGTTCTAGTTCTTCTAAAGAGAAAAAATAATATTATGGAAAGTTCATGAAAGAAAGGGAAGATCAAAAGAATAACTTGATGATTGCCAGAAGATAAAGAAATCTAAAGTCAGAAAAATAGCAAACACAGTTCAAATAAATTTAAGTTTACCAAATTCTTTCCAACTATAAGGCATTTCATTGAGATAATCTTGAGGAGTATTGATTTTCTTTCTTTAACTGATAGAAATAATGGAAATAATTTTCCAATTATTTAATAGTACCAGAATATTTTTAATGTAAAATATATTTTTTATAATAGGCACAATTGTGTAAAGAAAGTACAAGTGAAAGTAAGAAATTAAATGCTGAATATAAGAAGGCACGTGATTCTACTAAAAATCATTATGTCAGGAAACATGCCAGTCTGGCTTTCATCCTGGAAATCCCCATATTTCCTTGCCAGCAACTGACAAATGTTAAGTCATAAGAACAGGTGAAAACATGCTTATGAGGGGTAAGATGACAGTATCAGGTCAATAATATTCCCACTATGAGTTTCGCTTGCACATTATTTCTCTAAATGTTTTAGAGATTATTTATCAATCTATTTTGGTATATCCTTTTAGAAAGAGGATGTTCATTTTCACAAAATATGGTCTTCAAATCTTGTTCATGGGATAAAGTATGATTAGCAATTAAAACAAAGAAACAAATTAAAGAGATTAAAGACAGACCTAGAATCCTAGATTCTCAAATTATGTCAATGCACAAGATAAACAGCTTAGCCAATGATTATTTTCCTAGCTTCACTCATATCCACTTCATCTTTTTATATCATTGAATGATGTACTTGGCAGCTATTACACTGTTTAAACGGGGTTAATTGCTGCTACTACTACTCTCATTCATTTGAATATTACTCTTTTATTATATATATTTTAAATTGAAAGGAACTTATAGGTCATCTAGTTCAATACCTTCATTTTACAAGAGAAATCTAAGGCCCAAATTAGTTGAGATTGTTCCCAAATTATGTGTTTAGTGGCAAACTAGTATTACATTAGATTATTAAAATATTCTTAAAACATGATTAATCTAGGTAACAGTGGTCTACTTTTGAAATAGCAGTTCTTTGAGAAGTATAGAAGGATTCGCTACCTAATAAAACAAATTTTTGGAGACATATTTCCAAAGCCAAACAATGCTTTCAATTGTTTAGCAAAAAAAGAAAAAAAAGTCTGTTTAGCAGCAAAACATTATTCTTAATTTATATTAATGAACCGCATGTAGTTGATGTGAAATAACTGGCAACATGATAGAAACAAAAATATAATTCATGAAAAGTAAAAACAAAATTTGTTTGTGAAAACTACATCATTTAGCCATCATCTGTTTTGCTTAAGGGTGTTGCCAAAGCACTCATTAAATCTAAAATGAGAAACTAAGACTCATGTAGCATAATAAACTTACTATTAATAAGCATGGGGTTTTAGATAAATTGGGAAGGAATAATTTTTGCTGAGATTTAAAACTATAAAATTGTTTTCCAGAATACCAAGCAGACTATAGCTTTTCCATATAGCTAAAATGATCTTTGAAGACAAGATCACTATGCCATAAAGGTGCCTTATTATGTATCTCAGAAGACAATACCATTCTACAAATCGACATTCAGTCATAATTTTATAATTTCTGATGGAACATATGTGACATGGTATTTCCTTTAAATCTCTACATCCTATTCTAATGAATCATAGTTTAAGGTTAATTCTATGTTTGCAAAGACTAACATCAATGGAGAGCAAACTCTGACAGATCCTATTAGCTTTTTGTTAGAGGCCTAGCAATACCTCAAATTCTGTCCACTGATAAACTTCACTAAAATAAGCTTATTCCTCAGAATGTTGACCACAGGATGAATGAATATATGTTTTTCAGTCAAAGAAATCCTTGAAATATTCTATAAAAGAATAAAAGTAAAGAGCTTGTGAATTGTATCTACCAGGGGAAAGGGTATACATACTGAAAAACTTACTTAGACATCAATATTTTGAAGATATTTCTCTTAGAAGATATTTTTTGCAGAGATTTTTTTCAATCCCTTTTGTTTTTCTAGAAAATTATAGATACCAATGCAGACATATTCATTTTCTCCAAATGAACTCCCACAAAAATTTCAAATTAAAAATCAATCTCTTTCTTGTGTACCTTTCAAATTTTAGTTAAAGATATTTTATAACTCATTAAATTTTTAAAATCTTCAAAATTAACTCAAATGAGTGAAGTAAATATGTATAATTGATAATTTTATATTTAATACATTTTTTAAGAAAATAAACATTTTAGCCAAATAGAAAATTAAGGGAATTTTTGTTTTGTTTTTGAAATTGGAAATGCATAAAATTTGTAGATGGTTGTTAAGAGTGTTTTTTAAGAAAAAAGAGTTATTTTTTTTGTTTCTTTAAATCTAACGTAGGGAAAGCAGTGTGGGGGAAAAGAATCACAGAATCTAGATTCAAATACTTCCTCAGACATATAAAATTTGTTTTATTTTAGGTGAATCTTAACTTCTCACAGCCTTAGTTTCCATATCTATGAAATTAGGAAACTTTAGATGATATTACTTTTAATGCCAATTATAATTCAATATAAAAATACCTGCTTTGTAGAAATCTTCATTGCTGAAATAACAGTTGGTTCCTAAAAGAAAAAAAAAGCAAAGATAAACTTTTTTTTTTGTTGGGGAAAAAAAGAAATATAAAAAACCCAGAAAATTTTAATAGATACTGAAGGAGACAACCGCAAATTGTCAGTATTACCAAAGAAGGTTTTAATTTTGAGTTTTATTAATAGCTTTTATTTTAATATCACAATCATTTCCTCATATATTTCAGCTACCATTGAACCTTCTCTTTATTACAAAGATAAAACAGTTCATCACAATCAACCAACATAAACTCTGAATTGGACAGCATGTAACATTCAGCACCTCCTACTGAGAGCAAAGGGGAATAAAACTAATTTTTTAATCTGTAGAAGAAAGAAATGAACAAATGAAAAATAATAACATAAGCACATGAAGAACAAATCACAAAGAGTAGATTTTAGCCAAGTCTTCAAAAGGTGTGCCTCTTATTGAAATTTCCTTCTCCCTAATCTTTTCTTTCACAGGCTCATTGTACACTTTTTCTTTCTCATTTTCTTGATATTCTATCATTCTACTTTATCTTCTTTTACTTATATTCATTTAAAAATTGACAGTATGACCATTTCTCCCAAATTTGGTATGCTGTTATTAGAACAAATTCAAAACCATGCCAATAATACTTTAAAATATTTTTTCACCAATCAGTGAGCTAGACATACAAATATATTCCTTCAGCAATCATTCAAAAAGCAGATTAGCGTTTATAAATTTAAGTGTATTTGCTTTAGTAATTTTTATTAATTGATTTCTGTAGGCATCTAGATTTTAAACAAATTATTTAGTGATTTCTTAGAATTTTGCTATTTTTATGAAATCATAACCCAGATATAGTTTTCTGAGCTAGCTACTATTAATATAGATAATTATATATATATATATATATATATATATATATATATATATAGAGAGAGAGAGAGAGAGAGAGAGAGAGAGATAAATAATATAGATAATACATAAATGAAAGATTTATCTTGATTCTGGTCAGGTCTCATTCACTGTTTGACACCAATTTTGAAACTGATGGCATTGGTAGCTTATAAAACAACAAACAAAGAAAAGTTTTTATTTTTTTTTAATTTGAAAAAGATAAAATTGAACCCTATATTCTAGGATTACTTTGTATCAGTAATGACTCAATCAACTAACAAAATATGTTAACCCTAAATGAAGGATTTACTTTAAAAAAAATCATACTTAATACTGTTAAGTAGAAAAAGCTGTTAACTTAAAATGCAAGTGTAAAAATCTAAGTATCTGTGCATCAGTTGAAAGTGAATAAATAGTGCCTTAGTAGTAATCCTGAATGATAAATTTATTGTACTTTGAACCATAGTATGATATATTAGCGTTTCGACAAACTTAAATGAGGATTTAATAATGCTTTGAAAGAAAGAGCAGAAATTAATAATTAGTTCTAAATAACTCATTGCTCATAATTCATTTCTGTGGTGTTTGAACTAATATTCCAAGATAACATTCATTAAAATAAATAATATTTTATTGTAAAATATGTTGAAACTGACTTCCATCAAAAACTAATGTAGCTTTAAAAACTTTTATTTTAATAACGTAATATGGATGGCAAATATAGATAGAAAAACATGTAGTTTCAAGATTGTACGTATGTAGTTCTTATTTATGGTGTTTTTGTCCCAACATTTTATCTAATTCTTATTAAACAATCACACTTGCATAGCTTCCAACCTGCTAATCCCAGGAGAGTTTAGCAAGGCTCACTGGATGCAAAGCACATGTACTCTCTTTTATAAATGAGTTAATAGACTTGGTATTGGAAAGCATCAATTATGTTTTACATTTGAATGAAAATTGAACTCATTCATTTGTTTGCTCAGCTGTTCCTGAAATATTGCATAAATTGGGTTTAAAAATGCATGTTATCAATGTAACAGCCTTGCAAACTCTCTCATTCAGGAAAGCTATAAATAAGACCCATTGTATTTATTAATGCACTGAAATTTGGGCAGTGCAGTGCATTTTCATGGCTGGTATTAAGCAAAACTTGGTCCTAATTAGAGTGAAAAGCAGTTTAGCATCTTCATGCCGATTTTTATTTTTCCTTTAGTTATTCACCTCATGCATTTTTATTACAATATATTACAGTTGTATTTGATTCTTTTAGACCTCTCAGAGAACATTTTTACTTTTGTTAAAAAATGTTTTTAAGCGATGTAAAATTTTGAGTGAAGTATTCCATGTCTAATCATTAAGGCTATTTTCTTCAGTGAGGTTTTGTGTATCCTTTTTACCTTTGGTCAATTCTACTTTTTAAATAATTCTTTTCTTTTGTGAAATTTTGTACATCTTTTTCTATGTGGACAGTTCTGTATTTTTAAGACATTATTTTCTTCAGCGGACTTTTGGGCCCGTTTTATCATTTGAATGAATTAATGAATATATCAATGAATTAAGAATATACAAGTGATGAAAACACTGATCATTTGGGAAAATATGGCCTTAATATAGTCTAATGTACTGAAGTATTGGGAATGGATCTTGATTTCACTAGTATAAAAATTCCCAAATAAGGAAATTTCCTCATCCAATGGTGGTTAGTATTTTTTTCTAAGACTTATGGTCCCATTGCAATTCAGGGCTTTTGTAAGAGTTCCTAAGTAACTGAGTTTATCCATTACAAAGAAAATGATGAATATTATATTGAAACTATTAGGATAGAATGGCTCCAGAGGACACATTGATGAAGAATGAAGATCCTACCTGAAGATATAGCAGAATATAGATCAAGGGCAGCTAGACAGTATGTGTAGTATACTACAAATATCATTGTGTAGTATCACATTAATTTTCTTGGTGTTCTTGAAAAAGCATTGGACTTAGGTATCAGAAGATGAGGTTCTGCCATTAACTAACTGGGTCATTCCTTGGTTCAGAGACTTAATCTCTCTCAATATTCTAAAATGGGAATAGTAGGACTATGTGATCTAATTCACAGGGCTTTTGTGAGGACTAAATGAGATAATATATGCAATCATTAATCATAATTATAAATGGTATAGGATAAAAGTGTTCCAACCACTGGTAAAGTTAATTACTAAAAAAAAATTTTGAGAGTATAGCTCTAAACTACTTATGATGATATTAAATAACAACCTAGTTCTGGATCATAAAATGAGGGTCATAAGTATAATTGTCCTTCTTCAAAGTTTCAGTATTGAATTCTCCAGGTATCCAATAGGCTATTATATCCATTATGATGATAACTGATAATGGTATCAGCATAATCTGGTTATTATAATGATAGTTTTAGAAATCTTTTGCTATGATTCCCATGTTACTTCAATAGTAATAGCACATGATTCTATTGTATTTTATTGTTTACAAAATCCTTTATAATCTCACACAATCCTGAAAACAATGCTCTGAGTAGTTGTTATTATCTCCAATTTTCAGATGAGGAAACAGAAAAATTTAGGTGACTTGCTCAGTGTTACACTAACAGTAAGAATCTATGGCAAGTCTAACTAACCCCAGGCCCAACACTTTAGCTACTGTGATATCTATTTAGAGTTCATATGAGACATATACCTAGAGTTTTAAACTAGCAAAGATTTCACTTATGCTTAGGGTTATAATTTATCTGGGCTGTCTGTTTGAAAAGAATTGGAGAGCAACTTTATTTATTAACTCAGGAAAAAATAATATTATGGAGCAGTAGGTTTTCTCCATGTTATACTTGAGATTTAACCTGTAATAAGAATTCTTTGGAGGTAATCTCAATTGTTGGAATGTGCAGAAATAGATTAGGGACTTTGCAGCATAACTATAAACATAGTATATGTTGTCAAGAATCTCATTTACTCCAACAGAAATTATTTAATAATAACTATTTTATGGCTATAACATAATGATAAATTAACTAGGTGGCTTTAGATGTATTTTACTGGATCATATCAGTCTACTTTGCAGGTAGAGAGAGAGAACAAGAATAAAACTTTCTAAAAGAAAACGAAAAAATGTAGAGCAGAGACCACAAAATACTCTCTCATTTCACTATTTCATTTAATGTAGACACTGGTCTAAAGCGTTATGTTTTTTTAAACTACAAAATTAAACAAAATTTGACAGTGAAATATTCCAATCTACAGGATGCAATCTGAGTGTAAGTTTAGCCTGTGAGCATAGAATGTTTGAAGTAAATATTTCTCTAAATTCTGCTCAAATAGGTTTTGTCTATTTGTGTACAACAGAAATAGCAATGGCAATAATGTTCAGGAGACATTGAGAGAATAATGTAGGGAAAGCTAATATACAATTATGAAAGCATACAGATTTTTTATTGAAATACTTTGCTGCCTATCCATTAGAATATAACTTAATGATTTCTTAGATATTCAAGAATGACATTGAACAACTCAAAAACCTAATTATTATTTATTTATATTTATCTGTAGGACACATTTTCTGGAGCTGTTCTCTCCACCCTCCTATTTAAAAAGGCAATCATCTCAGCATCTTCTAACTCTGTGCTTTGGTACAACATCTACCCTTTTATTTCTAAGGGAAGTTCTAAACAAGTGTGGCATAGTTTTTAAACATTTACCGCTTACATGCACTCAGTGGTGTACTACATACCTTCTTTCTAATTACTGGTTGATAACAATTAGTCTAGCACATATTCAGTTATTTTAGTTAGTTTTTTTAAGAAGGGGTATTTTATTAACATGGTATAGTAGGAAGAGTTTTGGTAGAACATCCATCCCCAAGAAATCTAAACTATCCTACTAATACAAAGTTCAGAAGAAAATAGGTTAGTGGATTCACTGTCCAAGAGCACTTGTAGCAAAGGGATAATTCTCAACTCTTAGTTGCTGAAAATATCCTTCTTCCTTTCTGGAGTAATCATGAAGCTCTCCCTAAGCATCTTGTAACATTCCTCTTAACCTGCTTGTGAAGTCTTGAGATTATTTTTCCTCAGTGGATCTAATTGGTTCTTAGCTACAAATTTAGACAATCAATTAGTTCTACTGGAGATACTAAAAAGACTGGGACATCCAATGGAAGTCCCCAAATCTTAAATCTAGCCAGATTTTAGAAGGAAAATTGAATCATAAATTTAGAGGCAGGATCTTAGAAATTATCTAATTCAACTATTCCCTCCTCCTTTTACAAATAAGGAAACCTAGGCACCCAAGAGATACTAACTGATTTGCCCTTGGTCTCCTGCATACTTAAAGTAACAGAAGACTTTCCATTGAATCACTTTGTAATCAGTGGCAGATTTAGGATTGGGATGTAAGTTTTCTGATTCCTATTCCAATATATTTTTTGGTGATAATATTATTTCATATCTTCTTTGTAATTATTTTCAAAGTCCACTTTCCCCCAAACCTACAATTTTGATTCTTTAAGCATTTTTAGGAAACCTATTCATCTTCATTCTTTCTAAATCATATAAAAAGAGAATCTCCAGCACAATAGCCTATAATTAGACCTTTTGCCTGGTGGGAACATAGCATTGCTTTAGTTTCTGATTTGGCACCACCACAGAGTGGTGAAAATGGGAATCAATGACATAAAATGAGGATATTTCTAAGATTATTTTTTAAAGTATATAAAAGGCTTTAACATCAGGATTTGTTCACGTCTATTCCCTATACCTTGAATGTTTTCCATTTCAGTTGTTGAAATTTATTTATCCTTCAATATCCAATGCAATTAACATTTCTTTTCTGAAGTTTTCCCTGATTTAATTTGTTTCTAACCATTGAGCCTTCCCTAAACATTTTATACCATTTTAATATACTTATCTCACTTAATTTTCTATTTGTTTTATCTGTCTCACTCAATTGTTTAAGCTCTCAATGTCAAGGACCATTTCTTATGCAACAATATTAAGGAGAGTTTCTTATGCATAGTAAGTATTGAATAAATGTTTCTTGCATTGAATTAAAAATTAATTTTAAAATATATTATCACTGACACAATAAAATAAATTTGCAACATAATTCTCTTCAACCTTAATTTTAACAACTACTGAAACTTCTAAGATTTTATTTTGATTAGTGTCTAACTCTAATTAATGATCTAATTAGAAGGGTATGCTAAATTACTTACCCACACCAAATTCAAATGTGCAGCTGTCCAAAGGGAAAAGTATAGCTGAACTTGTTGACACTTGAAATTAAGCAATACTCACCCGAAATACTGTCATTTCTTCCAGTAAGACTTCTTCTAAATCGTGCCAAGTTTCCTTAGGAATTGAAACTACTTTAAGAACTGTCCCAACATCTTTGAGAGAAAGAAAAAAAGATGATTATTTAAAAGTCAAGTAATAATAGTGGGCATAATAGTAATAAAAAATAATGACTAAACTATTTTGTGCTGGCAAAATTAATATAATAAATCCAAGAATAATTAGTATATTTATTATGTATTTTAAGCACCCTAACTGGGATATAGTTAATCTAAGAAATAAGATTTTTATTTATGAAGGTATTTCTTGAAATTGTACACATTTTTTCAGTTATTTAGGTCATGTCCAATTCTTCATGACTTCATATGGAATTTTTTTAAACAAAAATATTGGAATGGTTTGCAATTTCCTTCTCCAGTGGACTTAGGCAAAGTAACTTGTTCAGGAATACATAGCTAGGGAGTGTCTGAGACCAGATTCCAGACTAACATCCTATTGCTAGAAGACACCTGTCTCCTGCACATATTAAACCAAAATCAATCCTCCCCCAATGAAAACAAACAAAAATAAGCAACAACAAAACAACCTAATGCATTTAATAAAAGGAAACTATTAATAGTTAAATGTGACATCTAAAAAGAATCAGGCAACATTATTATCATTATTACTGTGGAAAAGACTTTGATTGCTACTTGCTACAAAGGAATACATAAAAAAAATTATAGGCACACTCCATTGAACAACCATTTTTAATACTTATAAAAATGTCACCTTTACTCACTGTTATTTCAAAACATGAAAGTTAGGGTAGTAACTACATTTTGAAGGAAAACTTAAGAAAAACTAAATAATAAAGATGTCAAATCATATTGGATTAGGGAAATGAAAGGTGAAATAAAAGGATTTCATGTGTGCATGTGTTTAAAACAGTGTGACTATCTTTGTGGAAAGATATATAAATATACTTATATCTATATCTATATTTGGTTTTAGGGGAAAATATATCAATGGCTTTTTAAAGATTACATATTTTGGATAATTCCACAGAAATAAAAAAGGAACTTATATAATAGAAAACATGCTTGATCCAAGATATAATTGATATTATTCTTCTTCAAATCTCTTATTTATGCCTAAAACTATAAATTCTCTCTTTTGACAAGTACTGTGGATTTGGGAAATAGAAGTTTCTAATTTCTAAATTTATATATTTTTGTTAGTATTTGAATCGAAGTGGGGAAAATTCCTAATTTAGCTGAAAGCTAATTAACTGAAATTTTACTTGAGGCAGGAGAAATGCATACAGACAAAAAAATTAATTGAATCTTATTTTGGTTATATTTGCTAATTTTAAACACATGTTTAAAAACTGTAATTATTAAGGAGCTACAAAGTTACATCAGTAAAGGATTTATAAAGGATTAATTTGTGCATGAGCATGACTAGCTCCAATGAGACTCCTATAGAATTACACTTCTGAAGTGACATTTTGCTAAAGAAAAATAATGGATGATCTAGAATTAAAACAAGTTAACTTTGCATCTCTGAAGAATCAAAATACAGGGCACTCTTTTAGGAAGACTCATCAGTATTTATAGAAACAGGTTTTTTTCAGAATTGTAAAAGTTTTGATTAAATTCTGATTCTCTTCAACGCCTCTGATTGGAACTCTGGTACCATAAATAGGCTTTATTAGAATCCTAAATCAAGTTTTACAAACAATTTCATACTCTGATAGGATCAATAGACTGTGGTAAGCAACTCAGTTTAAAAGATAAAATTACTGTGATTAATTCACTTCACTGACAGACTGAGAGTTTGCTGACTGATACTCCATGAAAGTTTGACATTCAATGTGATTATGAAAGTAGGGCTTTTAATTCTGGTTTGTGACAAGAAGACTTCAAAAGCTCAGATTTTGCTTCTTTTGTTGAATATCTCAACAGAGTCATCACAATGACAATCAGATTTCTGACTGTTAAAAATTTTTCACAGAAAAGAAGAGTAAGGATGGTATAAACTATAGAAATTAAGTGGCATTAACTTTACATTTGATTACTCTAAATTTTGAACATAGAAAAGAATGATTTATTGCATTTTCTAGCATTTTTATATTCTTAGAAACAAATTAAATATAAATCTAGCTTAGAGAACTAATTTCATCCAATTTTCATAAAACTACTTAGGAGTTAGTATTAATAACTGTAATCCAAAGTTAATAAATTCATATTTGAATCTTCTTGGATCTTTTTTGAAAATATATGTATCACTCATAAAAAATGATAATATAATATTAAGAAACTTACACTATTATACCTGATAGCACAGATACTTCTAGTTTGAAATTTTTAGGTCTTCTTGCCATTTACGTTTTTATTTGGCAATTTTAAATGTTCATTGTATCCCAACTAAGGAAAATAAATGTTACTACATAAAGTTTCAGCAGAGTAATCAGCTTCCCACTGATTTATATGCCAGGCACTAACAAGGATGGAGCCTGGGGATTTATTACCTTGGAATCTGACCTTAGTACCAAGTTGCAGATTTGCAACTGGTACCATTCAAAAATAGTATTACTGTTACAGAAAAAAAAAATAAAAACAGCTTATGTCATAGTACCAGTTTGAACCAGTTACAGACCAAAGAAGTATGTGAAGGTTAGATTTTTGTTGTAGAGTCTGACTACTTAGACACTGAGTTAAAAAAAAAAGAGTAGTTATAGAATTCATAAATTTTTCCTCTTAAAGTTTTACAAAGCAAGAGTTGGATATTTCCAAGGAGAAATTTTTCCATTTCTAACTTCTGAGCTCTTTCAATGACCTGAAGGAAAAGCAAACATATTTTAATGACCATTTTATTTTTTTCTTTATTTTCTTTTTTGCTGTAAATTTTAGGAAAGTTCAAATAACATTAAATTAACCAGTTATTTGACAATTTTTTTCTACAAAATTAGGAAACCTACAGGAATAAAAAGGAAACAATCATTATTTTTCCTGATAAAGGGGAAAAAATAGGCAGTTGTTGAACTTTAGTGAAATGACTAGGGACACCAAATGTTCTCCTAATCATTAGGTACACCTGTTCATATTCAATCATGGACAAATTTAGGTCACATTGAAGAGGAAAGTAATTAAAGTGCTGTCAACAAACCTGAGAAGAGAATTGTTTTAATAGGCTTTTAATGACAATGTTCAGTTTCTAAGTTGTCCACTGATCAAGAGTCTGTTAGATTTTGCAGATTAATATGGAAATTTCTTTTGGTTATCTTCATTTTTTAAAGAAAAATTATTCAGTATTGGGGAATATTAAGCAGATTAGTTGAATGTAATTGACATGTAAATTTAATGCTGAAATTGACTTTTACCTGTTCCAATAAACATGACATCATATTGGCCATCTTCTGCATCCACTCGATCTACTACAATTTGTGTAAACTGGTATTTCACATCTGTTTTTATCATAATTGGACGGTTATTAATAGGAAATACTGGATTGTACATGGCTGGATGACTTCTTGCAAATGTTATAACATCATCTGGAAGGTCCTTTGTAGAGTCAAACCCTCCAAATGTTTTACTGGGACACTGAGAATGTAAGAGCACAGAATACTTGTCAATTAAAAGTAAAATTATATGGACTACATGATTACACAGATGAGTATGAGAATTCTATTTCATTGATAGATTTTTTCTGGTGTTTGTTTATATGTTTATGTGTATGTAATTGTGTATATACACACAGGCACACACACATCCTAGAAATATATATATATGACTGTATATTTTAACATATATGACATTATGGATATCTTTTGGTAGATTTAGATAATAGTACAAATTTTCCAAGTATACACATAAACACACACACACACACACACACACACACATATATATATATATATGTATGATGCATAAACTTCCCTAGAATTTTATAAGAATTGGAGAATGAAAACTATTTTCCACTACTTATATCACATTGCAAATTTTGATTTGTTAGTATTTATTTGATAGAGTAAAAATGTCCATTAAAGAACTTTCAATTAAGAAAAAGACATTTTAACTGAATATTCCCATATCATTACAGATACTTCTCTGAATAATGCATTCAAATATTCTTTGTTTTTACCTAAAGCATAATGGCACATACAGATATAAATTCAGAGCCTAAAACCAACTGATATTTTAAGAGGGAATTGCTTTATATTTTCCACCACAGAACTAGAACTATCTATTTTTTGTGGCCTAAGATAATTTTGGTGATGATATCAGTATTTAGTATAGAGTGAAGTCTAAAAAGCATATGCTAAAGAAAAATTTAATTCATACTGACAGGCATACTACACTGAATTTAGTCTTGTAGTACAAGTATTCAGAGGTTAGAATGTCTTCAATCACTTGCTTTTTGTCTTATACACAAAGAATTTCTGTTATTTGGAGGTTAAAACCTAAAAATGTAATTAACAGTGATTCATAATCATATAGGATGCTCAGAAAAATAAATCACTTCACTTTGTACCTTGATTCAGATTATTCATCCAGTTTTTTTGCAAAAGAAAAAAAAAATTGAGTAAGTTAAAGGCTTAGAAGCATTGCCTAGTTAGATTTATGGCTTTGTTATATTTTCTTGGATATTTTATATCATTCCCAATTATATATTTTCAATGAAATAAAATAGAGTTGAAGATTTTAAATATTAATTGAAGTTAAATTTTTTTAAAAAATATGTCTTTATGACTTCTGCTTATCAATATACATTCTGAATCATTAACTATTTGGTCCCTTATATTCCTTTCTTTTTACACAGGATAAAGTAACATTCCTTTTCCTTAAGAGAAGGTCATTCAAACTGAGATCTTTTGTGTAATAGTGTTGGAATGGCTTGGTGCAGCTGCACACTTTCACCTGGCACCATAGCTGCCTAATAAAACACATGGACTTTGCCTTTGGAACACAGCAAAACAAAATGATCCAAAAACAGATTTAACTGTCTGTTAACATATTCAAAAGTGATTTATGGCTAAGAAAAAGAGAAACTCCTGTATCTGGAAAAGGAATAGTTGACTTCCTTCAGTTTAGATAAATACCATTGTTTTTTACCCAGTACTTCAAACCATATAAGTATAAAATTATAGATGTGATTTTAGCCAAACTGACTTTCTTTCTTTATTTTAGCTTATGTTATAGCATTAAATATATTGAAATGTGAATGCTACAATCTCTAAATAAATGTAATTTATGACTTCAAAAAGGGAAAACCTTGTAAAATTAATGTCTTAAGATGAATTGGTTTGCCTTAGTATGGAGAAATGTGACTCAAATGCTGCATGTAACCTAAATGGATTGATGGGAGAAATGTTTTGGTTAAAATTATGTAAATGTTCATCTCCACTCACTATATGTCTATCAGAGGGGAGGGCAATTTTGGCTATCTGAGATATTCAGGAGGGACCTGAATTCTCTTAAAAAGTAATTTGCTATATGAGAATTCCTAGTAGAGTACAGAAGTTTGAGTGCCACAATATTTTTTTTAATAATTTCTTGGTTTTCCAGGTAGTTTGATGACTATAGCTAAAGAATATGGCTATCATTTAGAAACCTAGGAAAGGCATATTGTAGAAAGGGTATGTTGGGATATACTTAATAAGTCCCACTAAATATAAAAAAAAAAATCCTAGAAATTCTGTAATCAAATATACTAAATCCCTTTCACTAGATTATGGGACTAGCAAAAGAGCTTTTGAATTGATGAAGGTATATCTTCTCTATTACAGATTTTTCTCCAGAAATAGAAGTCTGACACATGACTATGCTCTCATTTTACCTAATCTATAAAATATGAAATAAATCCTAGATCATAAATGTAGTGGTAATAATGGAAAGGGTACAATTTTATTATGGAGCTTGCCTCTAGTGGAAATGAATAAAATCAGAGTAATCCAAACTCAATCTAAATGGATAAATTGTGAACATATTTTTTTCAAAATCTGGCAGGAAAGCTAAACACTATTTGGAATTGACCATGTATTTACATAGTATACAAAATGAGCTATATAGGATGTATTTTTAATATTTAGCACCATGTAATTATGGGAGGATTTGCAATGTAGATATGTTCATCTAAATCTAGACAACTTAATTGCTTTAAAAAAGAAAAGCAAAACACAATCTTCACTTGAATATCCAGGGGACTTACAGTTCCTGGACGTGGATATGGAACTCTTCCTTGATATGGTACCCATTGATAGTTCGGACCATCCCTATGTGCATATGGACCAAGAAACACCCTTCTCACATCACTCATGCTGTACATACACACAGCTGACCCCTTGAAGATGTTACTAAAAGGTAAAAAGAAAGTCCATTTTTTCAAATAATCTATCAGTTTAATTACAGAAGAACCATATAGAGAATGACATTTTGCATTCTAATGTGTTATAGTTATTGATTTTCAGAACTCAGATATGCAGCCTCAGCATATGCAAACTTATCTTTGGAGAATTATTTCATATACACATAATATGCAAAACTAATCTATGATAAGCAGTTAATGTTTTTTGTTAAACAGAACATAAATAGGTAACTAACTCAATATAGTATTTTGGTCAATTTGTTCTTGATATGATGATAATGTGATTTTAAAATAATTATGCATAACATCTACTGAAAACATTCTATTTCTATTAGGAGACATATACACACATTTGTGTGCATATATGTATGTGTGTACATATACACACACACATATATTTAAACTGAATTAGCATTTCAAGAATATGGACACCAGGACTAGCATAAAACAAAAATAATCCAGGGAAAATTATAGTTTGTGTTTGTGTAAATAAAGAAATATAGAAAAATAGTTTATGATAATTGCTATTTTTCACAATCTTCTAGGGATACTCTCAAGGCAGTCCCCCAAATGATAATATATAAATAACTTAATTTTTATTGGAAAGTTAAAAAAATCTTTAATTTTCTCATTCTATGTACACAACACTCATTTACTATGGAGATATAAAATTAATAAATCTATATTGGTTGACTGAACTAAGTAGTATGCTTTTGTAGAAAGAAAAGTAGTAGCCTTGGAATCAGGGTAACTAGATTCAAGTTTAGGTATAAAATTATGTGATCTAGGGTGAAACATGTCATTTTCTGAGTCTTACTTGTCCTTAAAATCAAGGTAACAAAGTCATATACTGCCTATGTGACAGGCTTATTGTAGAAAGGCTATGTTAACCAATTTTTAAAAATAAAGTATTGTATAAATGCTCACAATTATTATTATAATGATGATTATGAGAAGTCTTCACTTTTAGACACACCCTTGAGAACTATTCTCAGATATAATTCCTAGAATGGAAGAAAAATTGGAATGCTATAGCTTAACTCTAATCAAATGTCTTTCTAAAATTGAAACAATCCTTTTATTATTTACCCCAAAAACAGTTCACTAAAGAAGATGGAGATATAATTCCATAATTTTTCATGAAACTTTATGGTATAGTGAAAATAGTATTAGTTAAATTAAATCCTGCCTCTGATGCTCTAACTTGGGGTAGCATACTTCCAGCTTTCTCATCTGCAATTTGACAATTGTACCATGTATCTAATAGAGCTTCTGACTGTATTGTTGTTTAGGTGTTTTAAATATGTCTAACTCTTCATGATCCTCTTTGGGATTTTCTTAGGAAAAATATTATGGTAGCTTGCCATTTCCTTCTCCCCTTTATTTTATGGATGAGGAACTGAGGTAAACAGTATTAAATGACTTGGCCAGGGTCACAAAGCTAGTAAATGTTTGAGATCATATTAGAATACAGAAACATGAAACTACTCGAGTGGGCCTGGCATTCTATCCACTGTATTACCTAGCTGTCCTATGTGTATCCTTATGTAATTTACATTGCATAGGAAAAAAAGTGTGATTTTTTTTTTCCATTCACACTGTATTCCCCCATATATCAAATAATTTGAAAATCAATTTCTCAGTACATTCTAAATTGTGTTGGTCCAATTTAACTGCTCTTCCCAACTTAACTTTTTAAATTTCTATATCTACTTCCTCACATAGCAAATTGAGGACTTAGAGTGTAATCTTCAAATATGGTAATCCCTTGTCATAAATTATAAATATTTCTGTGTAACTATTTAGGGTGGCGCTGATACTGAAGATTTTCCACAAACATCCTTATTATGTTATTTGTGAGCAATTAAATTGTGTTTTACATTTCCAAAAATACTTATCTCAGTGTAAGTTTATAAGGTAAATAGTACAAACATGTTCATTATGACAAAAACATTATACTACTAAAAGATTAGCACTCCACAGATGTAAAATTATTATTTTTAATATTGTTTATGATGAGGAAACTTAAAGAGGTCATGATGACAATGAATAATTCCATAGTCATCCTGTTTAAGTTTTCTCATCATAAACATATTTTAGGATTTGGGGATATCCAAATAATGATGTCCTTGAACCAATAGAAATTTCTAGCTAGAAGGTGGGTGAGTAGTTAGAATGAATGGTACAGGTTAAATAATTGGGAGAGTCTATTCTCATGGAAGATAAGAGGATTTTATATCTTAAAGATTTATGTCTTTAAAGGCACATGATATTTAAGATAGATAAAAAATGAAGAGTCTTTTGAAAAGATAAATGGATTTGGTCAGGAAGTAGTTCTGACACTAGTCCCTTAAACTTCAATTTTAGTACCCTATAGGCAGAATATTGTGCCATGCTTGGTGATAGACCATACAAGAAAAACATAAGGAAATATGATTTAGGCAGGGATTGGTTAAATGATCTATATATTCCTATCTGAATTTAAGGTTCAATAATTTCATGATTACCCAAGGATACAGAAAATTCGTTTTTGTTCATAAAGTTTTGCTGAATAATTTAAAAATTCCGATTCCTTCTTGCCACCTCCATTTATATTGTATTTCCCCATCATTCAAATGTCTTGAAAAGTCAAATCTTCAATGCATTCAACATTTTATCAGCTCCAAATGGGAACTTATAAGTGCTTGGTCCATTCTAACTTTGCAACTTCATTTCCTAAAGTTATCTTATCTACTTCCATATATAGTACATTGGGGACCAAAGGAATATACTTTAAATATGGTATTCCTTGTCATAGATGCTAAAGAGATATTGCTATGAAAACACTGGCTGATTTATTCCATTTTTCTTCTTTGTGGTCATTCATTTCTAGTTTCATCTATAAATAAAATTCTTTGGGAATTATCTGTCTTAGTTAGCTATCATTCCATATTTCTGCAGAGACACTTTATGATGTAATATTGCTTGTCATTTTCCAACATCTTCCTCTTTAACATTTTTTTAAATTTTAATTTAAACATTATTTTGTATTCCAAATAAATTTTTGCTTTTGGCTGTCATCATTCATTGTTTCTGCAAAAGATCAAGTGTTATCTGGCTCTTTGTATTTTGTCACTGTGATGATTACATCAATTATTTTAACTCATAGAGAAAATGCTAATAATAAGGATCAATAACTCTTGTTTGATCAGTTTTCCATTTGGTTATCAATAGCTTACTTTAATAGTTCAGTTGAGAGCTATTTTAATTGCCTTTCTTCTTCTCATCTTTGTCCTTTCTTCTAGTTTGGTTTTGACTTTGACCTTTATTGTAACTATCAATTGTTTATACACAGCTGAGGCAGATATTATTTCCCTATTTGGCAACTAATTGTATCTTAACTTTTATGTTATAGTCAAGTGCTTACTATGTCTAATGTTTGAAAGTCAAGGCAGCAAAGAGTAATAGGAGGCTGGTCTTTGAATCAGAAAAGCCCAAATTCAATACTTGCCTCTTCTACATACTAGCTGTGTGACCACTATCTAGCTCTCAGTGTTCCCAAGTAAATCTCTTAAGACTATGAGTTATTGATGAGTTGCTTGTGAACAGTGAAAAGCAATTTTCATACTGGGAGTTTCCATATCAATGAAATCATATATTAAAGAAAATTGTGCTCACCATATCCAGTGATTTCCAGCTCTTTTCTGAAATAAAATTATCATAATATACAAGTGGAAGGAAGGTTCTAGGTAGTTTATAAGCCATTGGCATCTTTTATATCTGAATTCTGAAACATATTTTCCAACACTTTTTTTCACCATCCTCTTGTATGTCCACTTCCATAGTGATGTCATCAAGTATCAGTGGATCTGTCTAATAGTTTGGAAGTTCTTGATAAGTTTTCCATATAATTTATCTACTTTGTCTTCTGTAATAGATGACATATAAGATACAATAATCTTCATAGTGGTCTTTTTGCTTTTTCTTATCATGGGGACAAAAAGGAAGTTGACCAAATGTCCTAAGAAATTATACTTCTTGCTGTCTTTGGTTGCATGATGTAAGCAGCTCTGTCAATTCTGCCTTTCCAAGGAGCATCTTCCTTGGAGTCATCATTTCATTTAACTGCAACTTCTTAATATCTTCTGGTTTCATTTCTAGTGAGAATGTTAATATTGATATGATTCAGTTCCTCCAGTAACACACTGGTCATTGGACAAGGTTCTTGCTCTTAAGAATAAAAATTATTGCTTCTAGATGACTGGTGAAAAAAACAACATATTTTATGTTCTTAGCAACCCTTTCCCCCTTTTCTGCCACTGTGACTACTTGTTGATTCATTCACTGCTTGATTGATTGGAATGGAAGGTGACCACCTTGTGTCAACGGCCATTTTGCACTTTTTCTTTTTTTCTTGGGATGCTGTAGTCACATATTCATCACTTCTTAGTGCCCATCATACTGAGATGAGGTTTTTTTTTTTTTCCCATTATTTAACTAGATTGTTCTGAGGACATTAGAGGTTCAAAGCCTTTTTTTTAACCATGGCAAAGTCTAATAGAATTCACAACATAATGTATTTTCACAACATATTGTATAAAAATGTGAGAACAGCTGCTCATCAATGCCTCTTTGAATATCTTTTAAATATGGCAGTTAAAAGTCATTACTATTGTAAAAATCTGAAAGCTATAATTTCCAAGTGATTGAGATAAAAGTAGGAATTTGACTCATACTATCTGGAATCCCCACTGATTTGTCTTAATTCTTCATTTTCCTTTTATTTATGGAGTTACAAAATAATAAATCACTTTTGCTTTTATGCTTAAGTAATGCTATAATGCAGGTGTATACTTAAAAAATAAAATGCATGCCTATCTTTTAACCAAACTCTTTTCTGTAGAAAATTTGCTTGAAAAATAATGATGCATCATTAAGGATATATTCTTTTAGTTTTTGGAAACTTTCCAAAAAATTGCATGCATATGTAGAAAATAATACAATTAAACTTTAATAGTTTACAATAACCTAAAATTTAGTGTTACAATAACTATTATTTTATGCATTCTTTAAAATGTAGGTAGTGCCTTTGTGGTTTTATAACCTACTCATTTCTCTTTTAGAAAAGAGAAAACATGAAGGACTCAAAAATGACTTTTATGGAGCTGATAAATTTCCATGTGTATAGATTAAACCAAGCATGGGTGAAAGTTTTGGTGATTCTGAGTCTGTTGCTTGTTAATTGAGATGACACATGAATAGCATCACTATTTCTGTGTCTCCACTACTCATTAGGTATAAATCCTCAATGGCTGGGCTGTAAAAGAAATAAATTCTAACTGCTTCTATTTAACAAACAACTATTTTAATGTAACTTATAGGTAATGAACTGTACTGGAGGCTGGACAGAGAAAACAAAACTGATTCCTACCTTCAAATGACTGGTAGGTAATAAGATTTAGAATCATAGCACTTGATTTTGAATTCTTGTTCTACTTTTTTAATTGGAGAATTCATTTAATCCCTTTGGGTCTCAGTTTTCTTTACTTTGAAATGAGGTGTTTGAATTAGAGGGCCTCCAATATCCTGCCCTACTCCAAATCCTATGAATCTTTATTCATCCTGAAGAAGGTCTCAATGAATTAGAAGGATGTCAGCAGGCTAAGTTATATTAGAATAGCTTGCATTTATTCAAAAAGGTAGGACAGTAAAAATTGGGGAACTTGTTTAGAAAGTACAATGAGTGAAAGGTGGTATTGTGGAGAGCCATAATGAAAATTTAGGAAGTTTATACTAAAGAGGCAACAGGAATTCATTAAGTGTTTTTTGACTACCAGATTTATATATGAGAAATAATAATTTGTCACCTTTGTGAATGATGGATTAGAAGATGATGACACTGGAAATATTGGTACTAATAGGGGAAATAAAGTACACATGGATGGAAGAAGATAAGGGCCTAAAATAGGGTAATGGTAGTTTAAGTGTTAAAAAGGGGAAAGTAGATGTAGAATCTGCACAATTTTTCAGCTGACTGGATATTGGAAACAAGGGAGAAAGAAAAACCAAATAAGATTCCAGATTTTAAAGCCAGGTTGACTGAAAAGCTTTGGTACTATCAACAGTGACAGGAGAATCAGAGGAAGAAGAGTTTTACCTGTGAAAATAAAGACTTTTGGAAGGATTATGTTGAAAGTTACAACAGAGCATCCAGATAGATATGTCCAACAGGGTGATAGATATTAAATATTGGAATATGAGACAAGATGAGGAATATATCATATACCATAAAAGTAAAAATTAAAGCAGTCAGAATAAATGAAATCTCCAATGGAGAGAAGACAAAAGAGAGTACGTTGGAAGATATCCATCCTTAAAGATCAGGAAGAAAAAGATAAACTAATGATGGAAACTGAAAAGGTATGCTAATAGCTGCATGAGAACTATTAGTGAGTAGTGTCATAGAAATTAAGGTAAGAAAGAGCATAATGAAGAATGATTGGGTCAAGACATGCAAATGCATCAGAATGAGTTGTATTACAGTTGAGGAGTATTGAGTAAATTATTAAAATTCAGAGCAAAATCCCACATTTTTATCTACTATGATATCTTTGCAGTAGAAAATATGAAACAAAATCATATTTTGTAGACTTATATACTATATTTTCGTACATAATAAAATTATTAGATGCTAAATTGTATATTTTAAATCTTGAATAACTTTAAATGTTTTTTAATTTGCTGGTTCCACAGAGTGAGAAGAAATGTCAGAGAAGGTAATAACATTCTATTTCAGAAAGCCTACTGGCTTTCTCTTCCCCTAGGAAGTTTTGTTCCTCACCATCCCTGGGGTAATTTTTATCAACAGAAAAAAATAATTGGCCATCCAAATTATTTTCTTTAGAAGGAATAAGTTCATTATAAACTAACTGAAGATTTCTTTATAATGTCACTAGGAAAATTTGTTACATATTAATAGTTGATCATACCATTTTTTGAACAAAGTTATAAGAAGGTTCTTGGAATAGGTACACTGACACTTTCAAACCAGACATTTTATTTACAACAGCATGGCGATTCTTATTTCCTTCAATTATTGGGGCTCTAAAGCTCAAAGGTTAGGAAAACATGGTTGAAAAATATTTTCAACAGGTTATGGGCAATCAGAAAGCACATAATAAACTTTGCATGAAAATAACAGTAAATTTAATACCTGGAAGTTGTAAACACTCCGTAGACTATTGGATTTTTAGGATCTTTGGAATTCATTAAGAATACATCCTCTATATGAAAAGAATTAAAAAAAATAATGTCACTTTATAGTCTGGGGAGAGTCTGAAAAAAATGTGTTTAGAATGACATAAGCTACTACTTACGCAATTCATCAAAATGAGTATCAATGCCATTGGGCCCTGGCACTGAACAAATAAGCCGAGCCTTAAGGAAAGTTGTCCATTTATTAACAAGGCTTCTGTGTCCACCAAAGTCATTCTGAAAGGAGATGAGTAGAACTATGATAGTATTTCCATATGAAATAAGAACTGAGCAAGTAAATAAAGATGACTGGAAATAATTTACTCTATTTTGCAACCTGCAGTATCATCAGATATGTATTGCCAATTTCACATTAAAAAAAAACTATATATTATTTAATGTAACTACTGATTCAACTTTGGGGATTAACAAAATTCAATCCTTCATTATATGATTAGGTTCAGTAGATGTATCCTTATATTAAAATGAAATGTATAGAATTTCATTATGAAGAAACTTCTTCAAAATACTAGTCAAACAAATCTCCCAAATTGCATGTAGGAAGAAGAAATTTAATTATGAGGAGATTTCAAATAGTAATATTATATTTTGTGTATTTTCCATGCTAGTACACTTTTCTCACACACATATTGCTCTACCTATACTGGCATCTAACAAAGAATAAAATAGAAAAAGGCAAAAAACAATTCAGCAAAATCAACAAATACATTGTATAAGAGTATATGATATATCTCTTGTACATTCATAGCACTCACCTCCTGTATAAATTTCTAACAAATATTCATGATAATAGCATCATTAACATTGTAAGTAGAAGTCCAAAGTATCCCACAGATTGTTGAATTTTGAAGATCCTTTGAATTCACTAAGTATATTTTAGAGAAACATTTTGAATTTTTTAATGAAACTTTAGTAAAGTCCAAATTCAAGTATTTTTCTATTTTTAAAAAAAGATTTATTGACATTATGGGACTTTAGATCAAGAAACAAAGAATAATTCTATGAAAAGAATATTTGCAAAAATATAGTAAACATATGAAATATTTAATTGTGAAAATAGGGTGTTTTGATTAAGAAAATATGTACCTTAATATCACTTTATTGATAATTTTATAAAATTAATACATGCCATGCAAATAAATATGTTATTCTCAAAATATTTACAAAGAAATATCAATCTGAAGTGTAATTTATAATGAAAAATACAGGAAAAGGATTCCTTCCACTTGAATTTTTAAGTGTTTGAATTGAATTGAATTTTAAATTAAAGTTTTCTTGTCTCTCAGAATTTGAAAAGGATATACTTACTAGTTTCCTACATAAACTCTCAGTTGGCTAGAGAAAGAATTCACATTGAAGAATTGATTTTTATAAATGTATTTTTAAATTATACTGATAGTTTCTTTGGAAGTAAGCCTCCTCCTCCCCATTTTTCTGAGAGGAAAAAAAAACCGGTGTTTTCAAAAGTAATTTTCCCAAGAACATAAAACAGTGGACAAATTGCCTGGAGACCTAGTCTGATTTCTACCACTTAACATCCCTGGAGCTCAGTTTCTCCAAGCAGCTGGTTCAGATGATTTTTATATTCTCTTCTTCTTTTAACATTTTAGCAAAGTTTGTCTGTATCAGAAGGCATTGGTAATATAGAGAGGAGAAAATCACTGTTCCTATATATGTTCATTCAAACTAGAGTTTTTGACAAACTAAGATAATTTTAAAATAATGCAAAAATACATATATGATATCATAATTTTGAGCTTTAGCTGGAGAAGATATGTGGAAACTGCATTAGTGAGGGAAGGCTATGCAAAGTCACCAGCCTCACTTTCTCCTCAAAAGGCAGCTGAGTCCAGTGGCAAGATATAGATTAGAACAATTGGACATTGCCTTGAATGCAGTGAGAGATGTTGACCTTTTTAAGTTAAGGTTTTTTACCAGGTCTATGTTTGACTGGGACAATGCCCATTCAGTAACCAAGGCTAATCATTTATACTGATATTACCTATATCATAGAATTGCTTTGAGGAAAGTATTTCTTTTCAATAAGCCATAAAATATTATGTAAAATTAATTACTATTACCTTGTGCATTTTTTTAAAAAAGTGATTTGAATTATTTTCCAAGCCAACTTTAATCAATAACATGGATTCTATTCACATCTTTCATTATGAATTAATTGCTTCTTATTCATATTTTTAAAATATTGTATCAGTGATTTCATTAGTGAAAGTACTTTGTTCAGTGATTCAAAGAATAAATCTTCTACGTTATACCTTAAGTATTTGACTTTTATTTTTTGGCCACAACTAAAAAAAGAATCCTCACGTAGTTATAAACATCTCAAAATTTGACTAAGTTTTTCCACACAGAATATGTATGCATACTGAATTTGTCATACTCAGACTACCACTTTGGTAATATTCTTGCTTCCTTCACTTCTAAGATTTTGATTTCTAAGCTCTATGATACCTAAGATAACTTACAGGCTATCAACATGGGATTTAAATAGATAATACAATTATACAAATTGAAAAAGATGTAACAATATTTATGGCAAAAATTGCATTCTTTCCTCACCTTACATATTTGACCTATTCTAGCATGGGTAGCTTTTCCAGAATGCTCTCCATCTATTGCATTTTCACGGAAGAAAAAATAGACTTTGTCATCTTCTGGATTGTCACTCTCTGGGATGAGGTGGACACTGATAAATCTTGGATCTGAGAGACAAAATGAAGTACATATGTTAATTAAAATGACATCAAGACAAAAGTATTCAATTTGGTACATGGCAATTTCTTCTTAATTCTATTGAATATGCTGCTGCAAATGAACCCTCCCTTTTCCTTCAGCTCCAGTGTTTCTTACTTGGTATTTTCCTACAGGTATTTCAATGCCTGACATAAACATCCATTTGCCACATCACAGAACTTCTACAGGAAAGTGATACCATAGTTAGCAGAATGTGAATACCTCTTTTGATTTTTTTTTAGAAATCTTTATCTCTTATATCAAACCAAACTTTTATATCAAGGTAATTCTAGATGATACAGGGAAGAGTACTGGTCAAGGATCAGAAAGCCTGGATTACAAAGTAATCATTAAAGAGGGAAAGGACTCATTTATGCAAAAATATTTGTAGGAGCTCTTTAGATGAGAAAGAACTGAAAAACGAGTGGATACCCATCAATTGAGGAATGGTTGAATAAGTTAGGGTATTTGAAAGCAATGAAATATTATTGTTTTATAGAAGAATGATGAATGGACTGATTTTAGAAAAACCTGGAAAGAGTTACGTGAACTGATGATAAGTGAAGCAAGCAGAACCAGGAAAACAGCAAGATTGTGTGGTAATCAACTATGATAGACTTGGTTCTTAGCAATTAAGTGATCTAATGTAGTTCTAATAAACTTTTGATGGAGACCACTATTAACATCCAGACAGAGAACTATGATCCAGAGACTGAATGTGGATCAAAACACTATTTTCATCTTTTTTTTCTTGTCGTTTTCCCCTTTCGTTCTGATTTTTCTCTCCCAACATGATTGTTATGGAAACATGTAAAAAAAATAATGTGTATGCATAACCAAAAATAAATAAATAAAATGTAAAAAGCCTAGTTCTGGAAATGGATGTATAACCTTGCATAAATCATTTGTCATCTTTCAACTTCTATAAATCATATTTATTTTGCATATATTTATATGTATGTGGGTTAATTATGATGTATTTTTTATACAAGCTTTAGAATATAAACTCCTTCAGGACAGATACTATTTCACTTGTCTTTGTTTTTCCAGCAACTATAAAAATTTCCTGGCTCATAGTAAGTGATCAATAAATGCTTGTTGAACAATTAATAGCTGTCTTGCAGAGTTTCATAAGGTAAACCTAGCTAATAAAATGTCCAGGCTCTTATATTGATGTTCCCATCTGGAATCATTCCTAGTCATTATCATAAGCTGAAGGTGCTGATGCAAAGGAAGTCAAGAATCATATGAGATACAGTATACGAAAACAAATTATTAAGGACTTCCCCAAAGAGTATTTACTCTTAATATTATTAAACTACCCCAAACATAAAAATACTTTTCAAATATATTTTATAGTAGATATTTTTTACTCAGACTTTCATCTGAGCAATTCTGATTTCTAACATAACTCGGGCAGGAAGGTGGAGGAGTGATCAGGTCAATAAAGAGGATCTCATAAAACATGAAATAATGGGAATTTTCTTTTGGAAAGACTTCCTAGTGTACACAGAATCACTGCCCAGAATTACAAGGGGACGCATGGGGAAAAAATATGAAAAAAATGTAGGAGAGTCTCTTGTTCAGAGAAGGTTGGAATACACAGTTTGTGAGAATCTATGATTCTTTGTGTATTTTAGTACTTTGCATAGTGTACCATACTCCACTCTGTATCTATCCATTTAATCAACCAGAAAATATACATAGATTCTATAATAATTAGGTCAAGTTGACCAAGCTGCACTATAGGCCCCAAGTTTTATCTAGGCAAAGTATAATATACTACTATAATATAGTATGTTGAATATTAACCAGAAATAATTCGACGTAGCAGCCAGTAAGGCAAGAAAATTTTCTCTTATTACTTCCATTGTATGATACAATATCTATACAAAATCCAATTTGCTTATGACTGCACATTGATATTGCTATTTTAATTTCCTCATGATTTTAAAATGTAAAATCCTAAAATCATAACACATTTAAAAAACAGAATATTATACAAAAGGCTTCATATAAATATTAAACTCAATACACTTTGTTCCTATGATTCTTTTCTATCAAAACATACTTGGAAAAAACTAGTCACATCTGAAGCTAGTCCTCTTCCTTTATTCCTGTAAAAAACATTCCAAACCCAGAATTACATTAAATACCTTACATATAATTTCTTCAATCTTCATCCTTGTGAATAATCACCACTAATATGTATTCTTTAGTTTTAAATATCTATACTTTAAGAAATATATATGCCTTTAAGTATTATATATATATATATATATATATAAAGTTTTATATATAATACTTTAAGAAATATATGAAGGATTGTAGATTGTTTAGCCTAGAGAAGAAAAGATTTAGGGAGTCATGGCTGTTGTTTCTAAGTTTTCGAAAGGCTTAATGTAAGAGGAATTCAACATATTTTTCTTGGCAAAGGGACGAACTAAGCAATGGGTAGGAATTGGACAGGAGGCTGATTTTGGCTCAATGTAAGAAATAACTTCCTAACAATCTCTTGTCCAAAAGTAGGGTAAGTTGCTTTGGGAGTCAGTGGGCTCTCCATTACTGGAAGGATTCCAAAAAAAAAAAAAAAAAAAAAAAAAAAGCTAGATGGCCATTTGTCAGTTTTGTAAGAAATTTCAGGGGGCTTCTTGTTCAGGTAGGGTTGGAATAGACAACCTCTAAGGCTCCAAGATTTTTGGATGTGCATTTTAGTCCTTAGCCTTAGAATATACAATGCTCTGCCCTTTTCCTCCTTTTTTAATCATCTAGCAATAAAAAATGAATTTTATAATTATTGATCCAGGTTGAATAAGTAGCAAAATACACACTGAGTTTTATCTATGCAAAGTGAAGTATACTACTATTACATAGAATGTTGAACATTGACCAGGAATAATTTCTAAGTAGGAACCTATGGTTCTGAATATTTGGGGGGATAAGCTTATAAAAGAATTGTTCTTATTACTTTCATGATGTGATACAAAGTTTATTTTTAAAAAGAACTTCTCTGGGCAATATGTATATTGATACACATGTTTATTGTTATTCATTTTTGGCATGTTTGAGGGCAAATTATCCTAATGTTTTTCATCTTTCCCCTTCCCCAAGAAGAATACTCATTTTTCTTTTACTTTGACAATTTTATTTATCAGTCTGTTTTTTTTTTTAATTCTCTTCTACATCCTTCCTTTTTAGTTATTACCTTTACCCATCTTCAAAAACATCACAAATGTCTTCAGGGGTTCCATTTACCTAAAGTGAATTTATATATTTCTCTCTCTTTAAACGTACAATGGAAATTATGATTTAAAAAAATTAACAAACTATTTTTCAGGTATGTTCTTTCTTCCTGTTATTGATTGCTAAGAGGTATTAGTTTCTCTCCCCAACCTCCTGCACCCTGTTTTCTTTGATTATTTGGAGATCTGTGACTATCTAGTTCATTAAAGTTACTTAATAGCTAGTTTTCAAAATTATATCTGAACGATAATATTAAGCATATTCAGAAAGAAAGGCCATTCTCTTCCATCAGACTGAAAAACAACATTAACCCTAATGGTCAAGCATTATCATCGTTCAGAAAAACCTTAGCCAGTTTAATAACTTATCTTGCCTAAAACTCCCCATGGAAAGGTTTACAAAAACTCACTTGGGGCTGGTCTACTTTATTAATTGAGTTCAGATTCCTAGGGAAGGTTATGATATTGCAGAAGCTACTGCCCCTGAATGGGAAACAGAAATGAAAATCTAAACAAAGTTTTTCAAATTAAATTCCACTGCTCTGCAATCCATTAAAGAAGGGTATAGCTACTTCCAGGTTCCAGATACAAATTGTTGGTTTCAACATAGCTAAATGCACCCAAAATAATTGATACAAATACCCAGATCTTTTAATAATGTAAGCAGTCATTCACCCCTATTCACCATGTTCTTTTTCATGGTACAATTTTATTCCTTCCCCCATAGAAAAATTTTTATTTCTTAATCCCTGATGACAATGGCTTCACAAAAATTTGAAGTTTCTACCATTTATAAAAATTCTTTGTGATTTGAATCAGGAAGTTAATGTGAAAGGACACTGGAAAACTGCACTTCAAAAGAAAGTGGCAAAATCCATTTAAACAAGATCAAAGTACATTAATCTCTCCAGCATGAAACCATAGTGTAAACACTCTGAAAGGTAAATACAATTGGAACCCTTTCTCTGATCTGTCTAGCTTTGATAGTGGGCCTCCAGGGAAAGAACTTCTGTCTTTGCCTGTATTGCATATTTCTGAATACACTGAAGAGCTAAACAAATAATAACATTGAACAATCTTGTAGCCAGTGCCATCACGTGAAATAAATTATGCAATCTTTATTCATGATAATAATAGTAAATATTCACTTTTCCTCCTTCTATCACTTCCCTTCCCTCCACCCTGCCATGATATTATGCTGCTTTTTATCCCAGAGTTGGCATCTCTTGGTAAAATGTACTTTGGTGCAACACCTGCCACTTGTAACAGTACCACTTTGTTCAAATATTTTCCACAGCTGCAAATTAAACTGTCCTTCAGGTGCAATCTCTCACTTAATGAAAATGACACCTTGGCAGAGGACATGCTGCTCCCTTTATGATTCATTTGGCAGCCTGTGGTTATTTAAATAATGAAAACATTTTGCTGTTCTCAGCACTTGAATCAATCTGAAACCTCTGTATGCCATCATCTTAGCCAGCATTTAGCAGGCTACCCTGCTCTATCCTGTCAAAACAAAACAAAGAAACTACTAAACAAAACCCTCCCCAAATTAAAACAGCAGAGAACTTGGCTGTAGAGATATTTAAGTTCTTGAATTACTAATCAGAGGCTTTTCACATCTTTTAAACATAAAGCACAAGAATGGAAGTCAGGATATGCGTACATTTCTAGAACACACACATACTCTCTCTCTCTCTCTCTCTCTCTCTCTCTCTCTCTCTCTCTCTATATATATATATATATATATATATATATATATATATATATATATATATCCTAGTTGGCTAGAGAATGGAGCCAATAAGACCAAGGTCTCATATTCAATCCCCAGATGGGCCAGTAAGGTTTCACACACACACCAAAAAAAAAAAAACAAACCCACACACACATAAACTTTTGTAGTCATGGTCTGCACTCCTAACCCCAGCCAATCACTAAACAATGCGTGCATAGGTCACAAGGCAATTCACACAAGATCTGGAGGATGACTCATTACAATCTATCAACACTACTGGAAAAACAACTCATAGCACATGGCCTCCTGGCTCAGTAGCATCACCATGATAAATGATTGAGAGGAAAAAAACATGTTATTCATAGATTTCCAAATGCATGCATTAATTTATGTATGTATAGTGATATTTTTCACTTATATATGATATTACTGAAAATGATTCCTATCTGGAAAACTAAATATAACTCTGTGACTTTAAATACTAAAACATAAACTAAAAAGTCCCTTTTACTTCAGGCATATATAAAACTTTCATATGATGTAGAGGAGAACCAAGGATTTTGATCTTCTGTTTGGATGTATTTTATTCACTTATGTTCCAATTTGGCTTGGATAAGAAATGTAGTAGGATGTTGTGGAAGAATGCTTGCTTTGGAGTTGAAAGTCAAAGTTTCAAGACCTCACTTTCATACCTCCTATCTATATAACCTCAGACTTTATTTGAAAGCAACATCTTATTTTATAGATTCTCTGTTTTCTCATTGACAGATTGATAAAGTTGGATTAGATCATCTCTAAGGTTCCCTCCTAACTGTAACTTAGAGGATTTTAGAAATGAATTTGAAATTCATACTATGGTTATCAAAATGAAATATTTATTGTATAAATTATATTGTTAGAAAATAAATTGCAATAGAATCTCTAGAGTTAAGATACTTGTAAACCCATTTTCAGGTAAATCAGTGATTAAAAAGAGTTAAGTCAACTTGCCCAGTGTATGATCACAATGCTATTATAATTTATTTATCTTTTGGTTTTGCCATGAGGGAAGAGAAGACTAAAGAAAAATAAAGGAAATGTGCCAAAGGCCTTCTTGCTGATCAAGAATATTAGGAATGCAAAAGTAAGGTCATCACTAAATGTCTAACAGTCTAAACAGAAGGGATGGATTATTTTTTTTTCCTCCTTGTGCAAATATGTAGCTACCACGGCAAAGAGAGACAGAAGACAGCTTAAAAAGTGAGAAACAAGAACTGGGAAAATCTATTCGAAAATAAGGGGGGAAAATATAGTGACTAAAGCCCAGAGATAGAACTAGCATTGTGTTATTTGTATAGTATTTCTTTGATTGCTACTCCACGGTACATTTGGGTAACTACTTGGCACAGTGTGTAGAGTGCTAAACCTAATGTCAGGAAGACTCATCTTCCTCAATTCAAATCCAGCTTGAGACACTTATTAGCTGTATGATACTGGGCAAGTCACTTAACCCTGTTTGCTTCAGTTTCCTCATCTGTAAAATGAGTTGGAAAAGTAATGATAAACCATTCTGGTATCTTAGCCAAGAAAATGTGACCAAAACTGTTGAACAGCAATAGTAAATAAGCTCCCATTTCTATAATTTGTATTAACACACTTGTATAAAGGATAGATTTGGAGTTGGAGATCTTAGAAATCTTCTATCATCTTCATTCCATATAAAAGGAAGTTGAGGCTAAAAGGGGATGCATAATTTGCTCAAGATCACAAAGGGGAAAAGAGGCTGAGATTGTATTTGAACCCAGGCCACTTGATTGTTGTTATTATTGCAGTTATATAAGTATCAACAAGTCTGATTCTTTGGGTTAATTGAATTATTTGCTTCTCAAATAAGGTTAAATAGAAATCATTTCAGCAAATAATTTTTAAGTGTATGTGTGTGCATGTATGTGTGGTAGTTTTTCAGGGAAAACAATTCTTGGTTAATTTGAATGAAATTTTAAAAATATAGAGGATTCTTTATTCTTACAGCAATTTTTTAGTCAATAGAAGACTATTTTTTAAATTAGAAAATTGACATCCCTTCCTTTTTCCCAAATAGAAATTGGTATTTTAAAATAAATATTCAAAAAACTAAACTCTACTTTCATTTTCTATAGCATACTTTTAATAGAGATGATGTACATGGAATCAGCCATATTCATTTCTCTAAAATAACTAGAAATAAGACGTACTTTTGAATTTGGATAAGGTAAATAAAATATCAAATCTTTAAAGTATGATGCTAAGAAAGAAACTATTGTTCTGAGATAGGTAATAAATATAACCTATTCTTGCTATGACTTCACACCCAAACCTCTTCTTAAAAGCATTAGTAGAGTTTCAAGACTTGTATTTTTCTAACCTACCTCATTTTAATTTTGAGCACATTTTCCTTCTCCTTGCCAGTAAGATAATCAAATGCCTTAGACATTATGCTTACTCTGCTATATTGAATGAAACTTGAAATAAGTGCAAGTCAGTGCATGTGATTTATTTTGAAAAGATTCAGTGCTTAAGCAAGGAGCTAAAAAGTCAACCCACAAAAGAGATATAGTACAGGCATGATTTAAATCTTTAGAAGAAAGGAAAACATACCAGTACTTCCCTTTAAGCCCCTCTCGAGTCCATAGCTCAGTCTGGCTTAATAGTGAAGGTTTAGATGGAAATGGAATTGAGTAATTAAGTTGATGCTTGGGTAATATTAGAAGGTGTCTTGTACAAATAAGTAGCTCTTAGAACTTTTTAAAATCAAGTTGTTAATGAACCTCATAATTAATAGCCTGCTTGTCCCAATGGTAAGACACAGCAAGTCACTGGACAGAGAGAGCTGCTCCAAGAGTGAAAAAATCCTTGCTTCTTCTCTAGTCTCTTACATATGACCCCAGGCAAGTCATTTGGTCCCTGAATACTGTAGGCAACTCTAAATTGCAGATAACATGTGAAAGAAAAACATCTCAGTTGTTTAATTTACTTAGCATCTTTTTGAGCACCTTTTATGTTTGGTACACTGTAACACAATTCCTGCAAAGACGAAAATGAAATAGTCCCTACCTATAAGGGCTCATATCCTCCTATTAAATAAAATGTACAAAGTTTGACATTGATTCTAAATCACTGATGACACGACTGCATACAGACAGTTGATAGTGAAATGACTTCAACTTTGATAAACAGCGATATCTTGTCTTCTTATTTCCATGCTATTTCCAACCTGACCTCCTTTTTAAAAAAAAATTGTCAATTTTATGAAATGAGGAATGGGGGAAAATAAATAGCTTGTTCATTGTTTCTCAGAGAAATTTAACTAATACAAAACAATCAACACAAAGAAGAGTTCAAAAAAAAGTTTTAAAAAACTGGCCCATCACATACATTACAAAATAAAAAAAAAAAAAATCAGTATCAGAAGGACATTTAGAGGCCATCCAGCACATGACTAAGAACCATCTACAATATCCTTCCACTTCAGATTTCTACTATCTCTTAAGATAACCCATTTCACTGTTGGACAGCAATTATGAAATGTTTCCTTGGGTCAAGTCTTTATCTGTCCTGTGAAACTACTTCCAATTGCTTCTAGCTATTCCTTCTGAAGCAAAGCAAGAAAAAGTCTAATTGATATTACTTATGATCAACTTTAAAGTACTTGAAGCTAATTTCTACTTCTGTCCTCTTTTCTTCTGCAAACTATCCCAAGTTCTTTCAACCAATAAAACATGTACACTAGTATTTCATTACTTTAATAATTATCACCTGAATATTCTTCAGCTTAGCATTTTTCTCTCTAACAGTAGCATACATAAATGAAAAAAATGCTTCAGTTACAATCTGATCAAAACCAGACTACAACAGTACTATTACCTCTGTATTCTGGATCCTATGTTTCTATTAATATATAATGAGTTTGCAATTTATAAAGTTTATACTATCTGTTTCTATCCCATCTTTTATATCTGTGGATTTTTTAAATCAAAATATATTACTTATATTTAACAGTGTCAACTTTCATCTTATCAACTAGGAACAAGAGTGATTTCCCTAGATGTAGGCCTGACCATGAATTCTACTTATTTAGTAAATTCCAGCAGTTTCATATTATTTCCAGAATTAAATATAAAATCATTTGTCTGACAAAGCTCTTAGAAGTGGATCCCTCCCTTCCTTTTCATCCTCTCTATATCCTCTTCACATACTCTACAATCCTCTTTATTGGTTCATTTTTCTCACACATGATACTCTACTCAACCCTGAGAATCTGTACTGGTCATACCTGGAAGACTATCCATTTCCCTCTGCCCCTTGAAAATTATGGCTTTCTTCAAGAGAGTGCAAAACCTTCCTTTTTCAAAATTATTTCTACAGTGATTCCCTTGAAGGTTAATTTCCATCTAACCTGCATGTATCTTGTAATAAACTTGATAGTCATCATAGTTCCTTGATGCCAGGGTTATCCTCTTTGTCTTTCTTTATATTCCCAGCATTTACAAGTACATGTTACAAAGTAAGAGCTTAATTAAATGCTTTTTTGCTTATTAGATTTGGTTCATTTGTTTGCCTTCTAAGATCTTTTTGGATCCTAACCTTTTCTTCCAAAGTAATAGTTTTATTCCACATACAAATTAGATATCCATGTGTTGAACTGTACAAGAAGATAAGATATGTTGTTGGGAAGCAATTTATTAGGGTAGATAGATATCTTCACTTATTCCACTTCCAAAGCCAAAATATAGCAATCAAGAATAAAGCTAGATTCTAATGTCAAGTTAATCCACTGTTTCTAGTTAGTTACTGCTATGAATAATGTAATCGGGATCTAGTTCTCTATCTACTCATCCTTGTAGATGAAAGTAGAGATTTCTAGAAAAGACAAACAGGTAGACCAGGAAGGATTTTTACTATATTAATACTTTCTCCAAATATTTCTATATTATAATATATCATGTTAATCTTTTTACTCATTATCACATAGCTTAGTCAGACTAAAATATCTTCAAATAAGCATAGCACTTTTCCATGAATTTTATTCTTGAATTTTATTTTAATTCATAATAATATAATAATATTTATAGTATAATGCAGCATACTCCTTTTAATGGCTAATCTTTCACAGCTAATACCTAACACTTATATAGCAATAGCACCAACCACTGTAGGTGATTTATAATTATTAGCTTATTTGATCCTCACAATAGCCCCATATTATTACCCCCACTTTATATACAAGGAAACTGAAGCTAACAGGGTTTGAGATTTACTAGTTACTGCCTAAAGGTATATTTCCTAACTCCATTGTCCAGCACTCTACCTACCATTCCCTCTAGTTGCTGGTTTTCTTTGTGACTTACACCCAATTGTCACAAGAGACCATCAGGAATCCATAATAAAATACCTTTAAGAATTTTCTTGAATGTTTTAATAATTAAAACAATATTTGGGTGAATCACTAAAATTTTCATTTTTGTTTTTGACACAAGTACTAAGAATTGTGCCGACCATAAGGGGATTTTAACAACTCTGACTGCCACTCACCTCAACAGTATTACTATGAGGGTGGATATGATCAGGTCTTTCTGATTCCAGATGAAGCATTATATTCACTGTACCACCTAGCAACCATGTAATAAAATCTAAAAGATAGTAACTAGGTATTTTGATTTAGAAACTTACAGAGATGATGAGTCAGTCCATAGTTAATAAATACTTACAAAATGCCTATTATCTACCAGACATTGTTCTAAGCACTAGAGATACAAAGAAAGATAAAATATAGTCCCTGCCCCTCAAGAAGCTCACAGTCTAGTGGAGGAAACCACAAATTCACAGTTTGAATTCAAGATGAGTCTTCCTGACTCCAGGCCCAGCACTCTCTTACACCACCTAGCTACTCCTTAGTGTATCAATAGGTACATTTTAAATAAATGTCATTTTCAGGAGAGGCATTAGACATACTGGTTAGAGATTCAGCATTACAATAAGGAAAACCTAGGTTCAAATTCTGTTTTAGACTATGTAACTTTGAAAAACTCCCTAGGATAAGATGAGTTATCTACTTTAGTGAAGGGAATTGCTACATGGAAAAAAGCATCACTAATCAGTAATGGTCATGTTATATCTACTTTATGTCATTTCTTTTCACTATAAATTTATCAAGTTCATCAATACCAAAATCATGCAGCAGAAAGGTGAAGGAAGATCCTTAGCTGTGGATTCTGGATAGGCAAATGATGGTTCAAGTTACCAGAAATCTTTCTAAGAGAACACTGTAAGGTGAATCAGTATCAAATGATGTGATAAGTAAGTGAACAGGCACAACAAAATTTTCAATGACACCTTAGACAGGTATTAAACAATACTGTAATCTTCAGTGATCAAAACTGAAAAAAGTCTTTGATGAAATTATTACCTCCACAATGAGGAAAGTTTTCATGACTCAATCATCCCAGTTTACTCATTAAAAAATGAGAGGCTTGAGAGAGATATGATCTTTAAATGTGCTCTTTAACTCCATGACCTATGATCTAATTGGGCATGAACTAATGTGCGATTTTGTAGTCAAAAACTACATTGCTAGCAACTGTCAAGAGTCATCCCCAAAGAGATCCTGTAGTTAATTACTGCAGTTGGATTAACCCAACATCTGTCTCAAGTCATTGATTCAGATGGCTAAAATCTGTTTCAATGATCCAAATAATTGGTTTACTAACTTTTATAACTGTCCAGTCTTATCTGTAATTTCTTCCCCAGACATTATTAACTTATTACAAATTTACAGTTAAAACATAGCAAACAGACTATTATCTTCTAATTTGTAACCAAAGTTTTAAGAGGTCATGTAATTAAACCTCATATAGTAAATAGTAAACGATCTCCCCCTCCCTCTCCCCCTTTCTTTCCCCCTCCCTCTCCCCCTCCTTCTTTCCCTCCTTCTCCCCCTTCCTCCCTCTCTATCCCCCTCGCTCTTTCTCCCCCTTTTTCTTTCTCCCTCCTCTCCCTCTCTCCCCTCTCCCCCTCCCTCTTTCTCTTCCCATCCTCCCTTCTCTCTCTCCCCTTCTCTCTCTCTCTCTCTCTCTCTCTCTCTCTCTCTCTCTCTCTCTCTATATATATATATATATATATATATATATATATATAGTTATCCTTGAATTGTAATAAATAATATGTAATGAGTTTTCTTAGATAGCCACATAGAGGCATTGGATGTGGTGATTCAAATTTGTAATACCTACTAATGGGGAGGCTGAGGTAAGAGAATCACTTGAGCTCTGAGTTACAACAGAACTAAAGCAGATTGGGGCTCCACACTGTCTGTCATCAAAATCCTTTGGGAATACTACCTAAAGAAGGGTGAATCAACTCAGTAAATAAATGGAATAATTAAAAACTTTGGTGCCTATTTGTAGAAGCACATGAGTTATCACTGCACTTTAATCATGGGTAAAATAGAGTTACTTAGCCTCAAAAAATGAAGGAAGGAAAGAAAAAAGAAGAAAAAGAGGGGAAAAAGAAATCCAAGTATAGATATAATTGCCACCCCAAACAAAAAAAATATATAAACTTATTGTCCAGAGGTAATTTGTTCACCGCCAACAAGAATGACTGTTACTAATCTAGAGCAGAAAAATTAAATCCATGACTTGTAGAATATCATTTTATAAAACATTACATTATAAACCACTTCCTTTAATTTTACTACATAGGTCTTTCTGTTGGTGAAAAATCCTGATTTTTCCCACATAGCACTATTCGTTTGATAAAAATTTTGTAAATTTTATTTTTTTCACTTTCTACTTAGATTTTGATACAAATAAACATCAGAATCATCAAAATAAATGATATATAATGTTTGTTAGCTAATCCCTTAAAAAGACTAGATCATGATGATATTTGATAATTAAAATATGTTTAATATCCAAAGTGATTATATTTATCATGTCAACCTTATTTTGTAGTCTATGATTTAATTCCATTGTAATTTGGCATTACTCCCCTTACTTAATACAAACTGACTTATTGCCAGTGATCATACAACTAAAACTCCTTCTTATTTTTATTAAAATGAAGTTCAATTAGTAATTGGCAGGTAGAAGGCATAGTGGATGGAATACTGGACTTGGAGTCAGGAGAATTCAAAAGTTGAAATCCAGCCCCAGACACTTACTAGATGTGTGGGCTTGTATGAGACACTTAACCTCTATTTGCATCAGTTTCTTATTCTGTAAAATGGGGATAATAATAGCACCTGCCTCTCAATTATTGTAAGGATAAGATAATACTTGTAAAGTACTTAGCACTGGCACATAAGCACCATATAGATATTAGCTATTAATTGTTAGTAATAAATATACAAAGTGTTCTAAAAGTTTTAATGTAATTTTAAAATATTAAATATTAAAGCTGCATTAAGACTTTGAAATATCTGTATAAAGATACATAATTACAATACCATCTTTTAAAAACAAAGTAACATCCAGTTTGACTAGTTTTATTTCCTAATGCTTCTCTTCTTCTCTAAGATTGTAGGTAAGTTAAACCCTTGAGTGCTAACATCTTTAATTCCTGAAAAAAATAGTAATATAATTTAATTAGCAGGTATTGCTTTTAATGGTGGGAAAATATGGACCAATTCACATTTATGTGAATGAATAAAAGACATTTAATATTATATAGATAATGTTTGCTAAACCATTTTAATAGTACTCACTAAAATTGCTCCAGGCTAGCCCTTAGAAATATTAAAATTCTTCTAAGATCATGAAAGTATGCAGGGAAATGTTACCAAGTAATAGTATGCAGAAAAGAGACAATATAGCAATGTAATATCAATATTAATATAATAAAAACCCAAGAATTAGTGGAGGGATTATTGTTAAATTTAAAACATCCTTAGAGATAGAAATGACATTTTAGTAATTTAAGGCAAAATTAACTTCATGATTTTTGTAAAATCACTTATATGATAGCAATAATAGCAATGATTACTTATATCCATATAGATCCTTAAGGTTTACAGATTACTTGCTTCACAAGAATACTTTGAAGTGGATGTATAATTATACAAAATATTTTCTAGTATTCATTTGTTCATATCATAATTCAAATTTTTCAAAATTCTTTATTTCCAAAAAAAAAAATCATTGCAGTTTTAATAATAGAGGGATTTGCTAATGAAGCGTCTTCTCCTGAGAGGATGTATAGATTTGTTGTCCTTAAAGAATGGAGCATTTCTAAGCATTAATGTGTCAAGCACTGTGCTAAATCCTAGGTTTAGACAAAAAGAAAACAAAAACAGAAATCCCTCTTCTTCTTCTAAAGGACCTCACAGTGTAATGGAGGAGCTGAAATGTTAACAGCTACGTATGAACAAGACATATATAGTCTCATAGGGAAGGCATTAAGATGTTTGAGAATCATCTTGCTGATTTCCAAGTCACCATGTGGAAGCTTACTGAGTCTTTTTCTGAAAATACTTAATGGAGGGGGTTCTTTTTTCCACTTTGGAACTTTCGCATCTCTCCCCTCTCCTTTTCCCTCTCCCTCTCCTCTCTCTCTTCTTCCCTCTCTCATTCTCCCATCCTCCCACCTCTCCTTTCCTCTTTCTTTCTTCTCCCTTTCTCTCCCCTCTCTCTTCTACCCCCTCTATTCCCCCCTGTTCCTTTCCCTCTTTCCATCTCTCTCCTTCCCTTTATTTTTGTCAGCATACTTTGACACTTATAAAAATTTTTAATTGATTACTGAGCCAGAGAAATGAATTGGCACACAAAAGGACTGAATGGCAATTCCCACCCCCCCATCCCCCTATGTCTTGGCTTTTGAAAAATGAGGACTGCTTTGAGACACCAGGTGGGGGAGTAGCAGGAGAGTCTGTCTCCACCTGCCTGCAATATACCTGTGACATATAATGCTCTGACACCTGTTCCTTTTCCTCTTTTGTATTTATTCTTTCCTTAGTGTGAATGAATGAGTAGCTACAGATGGGAATGATAAGGTTTTCATCTTCTCAGGTCTAAAGAGTCATCAGAGAATTCCTCAGTAACTGCAATTGGTAGCAGAATCTACTGGAACTGGTAGCTACAAGTAACTAAGTCTGTTTGGAGATGGCCCTGAGATGTGAACTGTTTTACCCAGCCTAGCAGTTGATTGTCCTGTCAGTCAAGAAACCATGCTTTGAAATATGCCAGCCCAGTTGATCTAGAGTACCATTAATTCATCATAATTCCATGCTCTGAAGAAATGCTCTTATTGGAAATCCTATAAGGCAGAAAAGTACACCTTCATATAGAAGCCACAAAGAAACCCTTTATCTTTTATCCATATTCTTTTGAGTAATATGTTTTATCATCTTTGTTCTTTAAGTTTTTACTCAGGGATCTTATGAATACAACTATCCTCCTTATATAAGAGGAGATTGGGTGTTTCTGTTTGGGTTGCTGTTTTTGTTTTTTCTAAACCATTCCTCTTCTAAATTTCCCCCAATTTATGTTAGTTGATTGATTGGGTAAAATGTATTAGATAGGTGTATCAAAATAACTGTATTAGAAATCTCACCTCTTTACAATTATCCTCTCATATCCTAAGGTGATTAGGAGTAATAGCCATGTCCCAGGGAATCAATTTGTCAAAACAATTGGGAGTAGTGAGAATAATTCTAGAAAGGATGCTATATATTTTCCCATAGTATCTTTTTTAAATAAGGTAATAAATTAAATCAATAAAGGAGGCTTATCTAAGGTTAAATTTATTTTTAAAAATCCAAAATTTTTAAGAAAAGTGATTTCTATTTTCTCCAAATAATTTTTAAATATGAAGCTATAATTTTTAAAAAGAAGATGTAATCCCCTCTAAAGGATTTTCTGAAATGTGCTGTAAGATTATTGTTAGAAATTAATGCTATTGTTTTTTGTGGGGGCTTTTTTGAGGCAATTTTAAGAGATTTTTGTTTATTGTCAGGGAAATTTCTGGCATCTTTATTAAAAAAAAAAACTCAGTGTGCATCTTCATATAAAAGTATAGTTTTCTGGTTGTAAAGGGTTGAAACTTAAAAGGTGTGCTTGAATCAGACAACCAAGCACTTAAGGCTAATTACTTATTTGGACAATGACTATTAGCATATGTTTGGAAAAATAGCCCTTCTCACTATTCTGGCTGGCTCGCTCTTTTGGTGTATACAGATAATTGTAGGAGGGATTAGGGGGTGGAGTGAGACAAGCCAGACTCACTTTTTGGCAGAACAAGGAGAAAGGTTGGTGGTGAGCTTATGGCAGTTTTGTCCATCTCCTTCACTTCTCCCCCTAAAGACCAAGGTCTTTGGCTTATCCTGACTCTGGCTGATCTTGAGGTCTCCAGGGAGCTAGCCCAGAACTTACACTTGTTACTTTCTTTCTTTTTTAAACAATCTGTATTTCATCTTTTTATTCTCTTAACTTTCCTCACCCAGCAGTTTTATAGAAATCAAAAATTTTCAAAATCTATTTAGGCAACATTATTTAAATAATTGTAGCCAATGTTAACTATTGGGAACATAATATTTTCAGTTTCCATAATTTCACAACTTTGTAGACATTCTTATTTTCATGAGACTATTAAACTTTGTTATGTTAATACTCTTTATACAAAGATTTCTAAGACTGGTTCCAAACACTTATGTACAATATTTTAAATTATTTCATCCTCTTAGCAATTTAAATTGAAAATTTCAGAATGACCAATGCCTGGTGTTTAAGTACTTCATTTTGTTCAAGTTATATAATTTCAACTCAGTGTAGGAATGAATCTTTCATTTAAAGCATAATTTAAAAATGGAATAAATGACAATTTTCCATCACTCATTTTCAAATAAAGCAACAGTTTTCTCATATTAATATACCTTGGAGTTGCAAATTGATGCTTTATTTGGCATAGATAGCATAATATATAGACCATTGGGTTTGGAATCAGGAAGACCTGAGTTCAAAAATCAGCCTCAGACATTTTTTATCTTTGTGATCCTGAGGGAGTCCCTTAACTTCTGTTTACTTCAGTTTCTTCATTTATAAAATGGTGATAACAGTACCTTCCCACAGGGATGTTGGGAGAAGCAAATGAAATAATTATTATTATATGCGAATGTCTCTATAGATAAATAAGTATGTGTATATATGCATATATATATATACATGTATTTATGTGTATGTTATTACTATTCTCACATTATCCTCACAATTCACAGTGGATTTCTTCAAACTTAAATTAGTGTCCTCTACCACTATATTAGCAGCTGATCTTTGTAAGTTTCATTAGAGAAAATGGATTTTTCTCAGAACTTCTAAGGGAAACTAGGGGAAAAGTGACTGGGGTGAGATGGATGTAATTAGGAGACTCACTATTGTATGAAGGCTACTTACGGATATTAGACATAACAGATAAGTGAATGAGAAGAGAGTGAAGAATAAGTTCTGGGCAAACCCGTTACGTTTATCAGTCAAACATTCCCTCAAATTAAAAGAATCAATACATTTTAAAATGAATATAGCTTAATCTCTGTTCCATTTTGATATTAATATTGTGGCTATTTAACTATTATAAAGTTTCATATATCATGGCACATTTTTACTGATCAACAGATGATCAGTATATGAAATATATGATGATCAGTATATGAAAAAAAGCTCTATGAAACTCGTATGATAATATGAATGCTAGTGATATCTTGAAATTTATGTGTTAAAACTAGGAAAATTATTTACCTTTAGCATGTGAATATATATATATCACATATATTCAGACATATATGTATGGAGTTATATTTGAATGTGTATGTAGAATAGTTATTTTATGGCTCGTAAAATTAGTCCAATTTATTTCATTTTAGTGGACAGATTCCTTCATATGTTGCTTCTTAAATGATCAGAAGTGAGATTTTGTGATCCAATTAGGTATTGTTCTTTAAAAGATTCATATTGCTTTAATTTAATCAGTGTGGCATCAGGTTATTGTGGGAATGGAGTAAGACTTGGAATAAGAAAACCTGAATTCAAACCTTGCCTCTTCTATTCGCTTGTTAAATATGGAACTGAGAGTTAATGATTTACTCTGAGGCTCAGTTTGCTCATTTGTGAAATGAGATAGCAGTATTTTCATTGCAGACCCTCTTGGGATTGTTCCGAGGCCTAAATAAGATAATGGAGATGAAATCACTTGGGGAATTATAGAAGCACCATGAAAATATAAAGTATTTTAAAATATGTTTTCATGATATTCTAATGTACTACTGAGTGGGCCTCATACCTATTGGATCCTTCTCTGCGCTCCTGCTTTAATCACCCCAGTCAGCTGCTCTCAAATGCCCTCTTCTGCACTCCTTTTACTTGGTTTCACTCAGAGATTGGTTTCTATCATGGCAAGAGGAAATAATGGCAGCTAAATCTTAGTACATGAAATGACTCAGCTACCACCAGCACATTGCTCTCTAAGGCTATCTATTTACTCCTATACTGTTTCCTGTCTTCTTCTACACCTGCTGATCTTATTTTTAACCACCTACTCAGATACTGGATTATTATATTCACCTGATTATGCAGTCCTTCACGTGCCATTTACCAGGCTCTGGAACTAATCCTAATCCATCACCCATGACCAACACTTTACTGAGTCTATTAATAAAGGATAGATCATAAGAATGTAGATTTCGAGCTGGAAGGTATTTCAGTGACCATTTAGTGACCTTTAATCTTACAAGTGAAACAGAATGGGGTTGGGTAGGAGCCTAATTGAGGCCATGTCCTTTTTATGATTTACTTTAGTACTGACCTATAATTCTCCATCCTTTTATCTATCTGCTTCTTTCTTATCTACTATGGAATCTTCAGTACTTAATGTAGTCCTGAAATTTAGATAGAAAAGAAAGGGTTTTGAAATCATAGAAGTGAGGTGTGACTTTCAGTTTAGCCACTTACCAGCTGAGCCATTTTGAGCAAATCATTTCACTGAGTTGAAACACTGTTTCCTCATCATTACAATGAGGATCAATCAAGAAATCAATCAAATGAGATCAATATTCAAATGAGAAACTATTTTTTTAAAGTACTTGTCACAGAATAGTAACTTGATAAATACTTGTTTCTTTTTCTTTCTCTAATTGATATTTATAAAAGAACTGAATCCTGGTGATTCAAAGACAAAGATGAAGCAAAGTAATAATATTTTCAAGGATGTGAGCATTACAGATGATAAAATTTTATATAAATATGAACTATTGAAAAATAAAATCTCATCATCTATGGCCTAAAATAACTCTATTATCATATTATATTTAAATTATTTGAGGTCTTCCAAAAGTTAACTGCAATACATTCTTAATCATTTGATTTCTCCTCATTTAGAATCTGTATAATTTGACTAAGATTTAGCTAGGCCTATCTTTCCATTATTTATGAAGAAAGCATTTTCTAGGCAAATCCCAAATTCAGGGTTAATGACTAACCTACTTCAAACAACTATTTCTTTCCAAGCACTTTTACAATATTTTGGAATACATAATAAACAAATAATACATAAGAAATAAACATACATATATAAAGAGGGCAGATTAGTAAATCATACATTTTGCATTCTCTGCTGATATATGCTGCCTTTGTATATACATATATGTATATATATATGTACATATATACATATAAGTATATATATATTATATAGTATATATATATGTCCATATTTATATAAAATTTTATTTGAGTCTTACAACCTCAATTTGCTATAATAAAAATTAGAAGCCCTATTTGAAATATGGTGAAGCTAAATTTCAAAGAGGTTAAATAAATTGCCTATTCACACAGCTAAGAAGAATCAAAAGTGGAATTTGGATGTAGATCTCTCTGGTTTCAAGACTGGTTCCCTAAACACTACACCAAAACATCTAAGGACTTGGGTTCAAATTATGTCATGATTGTTTAGTAATTATAAGACTGCATGTTACTTACTAACCTGCCCAGACCCTTGGATTCACTTCCATAAGCATAGTTTATCTCCATATTCCATGATCTTGTAATATAATTCAGTTAAGATGTTTCATAACTCAGAGTGGACTTCTCCTCAGTCCCAATTGGAAACCCAGATTTTTTGCTGAGATGTCATACTTCTGCATTTACTTTCTATTGCCTTGATTTACAAATTTATAGAGCCAGGCAGTTCTTAACAAATACTTTGATGTATGTGTGTGCTTTGTGGTCTAATATTTAAGCATTTCCAACTGGTATTTTAAAATAAACATTAAATACCATGAATATTTAAGCAATTGAGTGCTATCAGTGTGATATCAATCATGGCATTATTTGATTTTCAGAATGAGGGAGGTTAAAGTTAATTGAACTCCAAACAGTGGGAAAACATGAAGTAGAAATCCCAAGATGCAACTCTTCTTTGACTGTAATTTAAATCAAATTGCATGCTAAGTTGAAAAGACAGTACAACTCCCAAAAGGCAACAATAAATCTATAGTCACATTTGCCACACACATTCATTTTGGGAATCCATAATGATAGTTATGAGATTTCTATTTTTCCTTAGAATGAAGGTTTTGTGATTTACTAAAATTCATAATTAAACAGCCTAATTTAGCGGGAGAAATTATTTAACACTTAAAAGCATTCACACTAAATACATAACTATTGTTGGAAAGAAATCACAATATGTTTGTTATATTATCTTATTAACTTAGAATTTTGAAATAGGTGTAACTGAGGAAAGCATTAAGAGCAAGAGGTCTAGAAACCAGTAATACTATATTGTGCAAAAGTGATGGTGATTGGAAATATTAAAAATGAATACTGAGACTTAGGGGAACAAAATATTCTGTATACAATAATGTCATTAAAGCCGATAGTTTTTGAGGGTCAGGACCTATGATTTCACTGATATAGAGAACTCCTGTTAGGGAAATTCCATCTGCTAATGCAGATCAATACTATTCTACAAATGAATATCTTACAAATTTGTCACAGGCAGTGAGAAGATAAGTTATTTGCCCTCTGTCATTGAAACAGTATGTGTCAGAGTCTTCTTGAATTCTAGGCCAATTCTTTATTCCCTATCTTGTGATGCCATAAAAATGCTAAAAATAATAATAGCATGTTTAAACCAATATGAGTGATTCATTTCTCAAATGAAATTGAACAGAGTAAAAGTTAAGAATCATCACCATATTGGGCATATTAGATGATGAATTTCAGAAGTGCAGCAATTCTCCAAGAACAAATACTTAGTTATAGATTTTAGGTAACGGAATATAGTCGAAGAAATGATCAGTCTATACAATGCAGAGTTTCTAAATACTGTTTTGTGTTTTCTTTTATAACTAGATAATAATAATATTAACACCTAACATTTATCCAGTCCTTACTATGTACTATCCATTGTGCCAAATGCTTTACAACTAATAATATTGTTATGTTATAAAGATAAAGTGCTACCTTTATAACAATACTGGGAGGTAGCTGCTATTACAATCACCATTTTACAGATGAGTTAAATGACAAATGAGGTTAAATGACTTGTCCAGAGTCACACAGACTTGCCCAGGATCACACAGACAGGAAGGAAGTGTTAAGTGTCTGAGGTCAGACTTGAACTCAGATCCTCCTGATTTCAGGGCTGGTGCTCTATCCACTACATCAACTAGCTGCCTTTTCAATCCCCCCCCCCCTTTTTTTTTTTAAATTAACAAATGAAGGAATTAAGACTCAGAGAGACAATGTGATTTATTTAAAGTAACACTAGTGACTAATGACTGAACCAGGATTGGTTGGAAAAGTTACAAGAATAAAAATACCTAAATTAGATGTTTTCTTTGGTTAATGACTTCCATTTTGTATATAAATGCCTCTGATGCTCAGATGGGATACCTATGTGATTGATATATATTTAGAAAACAGGTTTGGAGCTCAGAAGAATGACAGATACTAGGCTTGAGTGTTATTTGCATGCAAATAAGACAGAAGCTTATGTGTAGCTTCAGTAATTCAGGGCTCTAGTATTACTAAATAAGTCCTTCAGACGTGGTGCAGCTCTAATGTAGTTTACTCAGTTCACACATTACTTGACAGGAGCATGATTGAAGCTGCAAGTTTACTTACTTCATTCTAAATATCAAGTAAGTTTGGAAAAAAATATTTTTGAATGTAATGAAGTTATTCATCTTGATCTGAGTTTTTTTTTTTTTTTTTTTTTTTTTTTTTGTTAAGTGTGAATGGTGATAGCCTTGACTGACAAAAGAAGAATAACACTATCTATGCCCTCTTGGAAGTACCCATTTAATACTTCTTTATGTCATAAATTGCACAGGATTGGAGGTTTTAGTGGCTATCACCATTAGGGCCATTGCCATCTTCATCATCTTTAGAAATGATAGCTACTTTATTGTTTTTCACCATGGGAGTGAATTTTTCTGTTACTGAAGAAAGCTTAAAAACTACTGAATTCCTTTGCCCTAGTCTATGCTCTTACAGTTAAATTCTTCTCTTACAGTTAAATTCTTCATTACCCAGGATTCATGGTCCCTATTCCCACCATGAACCTCTTTTACCACTTGAACTTTCTGGCCATTGCTCTTTCAACCTCTCCTGTTTCCCAACTTTAATCATTTTTTACCTCACTATTTATGCTGATGTTCTTCTCACCACTCTCACCTCACAGTTGGCCAACATTTTCAATTCTCCTATTTTTCATCTCCAGTCTTCTTTATCTACCTGATTATCAAAATTTCAGCATCGAATCTGTCACCTCCATATATCTGGAAATCTAAAATTCTCTCAATTTATATCATCTTACCCTTCCATATTTCTTTTTGACTCTTTCATCATCACCTCCAGTCTCTCATACACACCCTCTTTATATACCACTATTTTCACCTAACAATCTTGATCTTATAGGTGATCAGTTCAAAAAATCACTCTCCTCCTCTCCATCCTCTTGACTTTCTTGCTCCATTGTCCTTCATGTCCAAAAATTTTTACCTATAGGCCTTTCTCATCATGTGCTTTTTCTGATATTACTATCACAATGGTGGCTGTTAATAGATGCTAATATATAGATTGATCTCTCTAAAAACTCATGTTATCTTACCTCAAGTGGAATTTCAATATTTCAAAGCAATATTTTTTTAGCTGATTCCTCACTGACTTTCAAATTTTATGCAACCATTCTTCCCTAGGCCCTTTTTGGTGATAAATTTACTTCTTGTTTTATTGGGGAAAAAATGAAATTATCTATCCTCAGCTTTTTTATCTCCCTTACTGCACACTTCAAAACCTCCCTACAGGCTTATTCATCCTTTGTTCACTTTTTTAATTTAGTGAAAAATATGAGAAGGCCAGAATATCTTACTTATCTCCTGAGAAATCTGTATATGGGTCAAGAAACAACAGTTAGAACTGAACATAGAATTGATTTGTTGAAGATTGGAAAAGCAATATTACAAGGCTGTATATTGTCACCTCATCTATTTAACTTATATACAGAGTACATGATATGAAATGCCACCTGGACAAACCAAAAGCTAAAATTAGGGGTTCTGGGAGAAAAAAATTCTACAATTTCAGAAACACTAATGATATCTGTTATCTGATGGCAAAAAAATGAATAGTTAAGCAGCCTCCTAACTTGGGTAAAAGAGGAAAGTGTAAAAACTAGTTTGAATTTAAAGAAAACAAACTAGTATCTTGATCATTAATCCCATCACTTCCTGGCAAATAGCAAAAATGGAAACAATGTCAGATTTTATATTTTTGGGTTTAAAGATCACTGTAGATAGCCACAGTAACCATGAAATTGAAAGGCACTTGCTCCTTGGAAGGAAAGCTGCACCAAATCTGCACAATTTACTATAAAGCTGAGATATTACCTTGATAACAAAGATCCATATAGTCAAGTGATGATTTTCCAACAGTACTGTGTGGCTGTAAGAATTGGACTATAAGAAAAACAGTTCTGCAGAATTGATACTTTTGAATTGTGATGCTAGAGAAGACTTTTCAGCCTCCCTTGAACAGTAAGAAGACCAAATCAGATAATTTTAAAAGAAATTAATTCAGGCTATTCTCTGAAAGATCAAATACTGAAGCTAAAATTAAACACTTTGGCCTGTGAAAAGACAGGACTGACTAGAAAGGAATCCAGTATTTGGGAAAATTGAAGACAAAAGGATAATAAATTATTAAATGGATATATAGAAACATGGAAGCCAATGAACATGAACTTGGACAGACTTCAAGAGATAGTTGGGGTAGAAGGACCTAGCATGCTATGGTCCATGGGGTTATGAAGAGTCAGATGGACTGAACAATAACAATAACTCCTTTTCCACTGCCTAGATCCCTGTGGTTAAACCAAAACATAAATTATCTTTTATTTGATCATGCTCTCCCTTCCAGTTACTGTCTTCACTTTTAAAAGTCCCTATCTTCCTTCAAGTTTCAGCTCCTATGTTTCAATTAGAAACCTTTCCTTATCCTTTCAGATACTATTGTTTTCATTGACCTTAAACATTCATAAAGTATTCTGATCTCTCCATTGGTTCTTACATTATATTATACTATCTATGTTCCTGCTGGATTCCTCCAGTTTAGTGTTAAACTGTTTGATGCTAGAAACTCTTTCCCTTTTGATTTTGTTTTCAGTATCCAAGCAGAGTTCCTTGAATGCTATAAGCCACTGACTAAGTGTTGAGCTATGCTGAATTGAGTTCAATGAGATGCCAGAGCTGGAGAATAAGATGCTTACAGAAAAAAGATAAAACTTCAAACCACTGATGTTCTCTGTAAGCATATATAAATGAATTGCTTAGCCTACCAGGGTCATAGTTCTTTTTTTCTGTGAAATAAGGGAGTTGGAGTAGATAATGCAAAATTTTCTTCATGCTTTTGTGCTCCAGACTGTGATAAGGACCAACAAAATGGTATAGAGGTCAAGGAGAATGATGAGGGAGAAAAGACCATACAATGTGGTCATTAGATACTCATTAGTTCCCTCTGAGAGTATATTTTCAAAGGAGAGGTGAAGATAGCGGTCACATTACAAGAGGTTAATTTGTTAGAGGGGTGTTGACAAGTACAGGAATTGATAAGAGATCTCCATTTTTGCAAAGTTTTTCTATGAAGGAAAAGAAAGGATAGGTACTTGCCTTTCTGGTTTAAATGCTTATTTCTATCCTAGATGATATTTGAATTTGTTTGTAGACAGAATGAAGAAACTCAGTAATGAGAGAAAGGAAAAAAAGCAATCAATAAGCACTTATCAAGTACTTTCCATAGAGTGGGAGAAAAAAAGTAAAATTGGTATTAATGCTTTAGTACACATCAGTGTTTAATTGAATAAAAAAGTAAAAATTGTCTTTCTCCAAAAAATAAAATTGTAAGCAATAATATAATTTTAAATGTTATATGTATATATGTTTAATCACATACATAAAGCTAAATATGACTAATAAAAGAATACCCTTTTCTTAGAGTAGGTATCAAATAAAACATCTGAAAAAAATATTGAAATTTAAAATTTGTTCTTTGAAATTTTGATAGTTCTGTCTTCAATGAAATGACACAAATTCTAAAAAAAAGTCTACCAATTTAAAATGCTTTGATGATCAATGAAGCATTTATCAAGTCCTTATTACCTGCCAGGCACTTTGCCAGGTCTTCAGGATAAAAGTTCAAATATTGAAACAATTCGTACTCTCAGAGAGCTTATATTTAAATAACAGACAAGGGGGCAGCTAGTTGGTGTAGTGGATAGAGTACCAACCCTGAAGTCAGGAGGACCTGAATTCAAATATGACATCAGATACTTAATACTTCCTGGCTGTATGACCTTGGGATGGTTACTTAACCCCAACTACCTCAGAAAAAAAAAGTGGGGGGCAAAATGAGATCATATATAAGAATATATAGCATTTATATAAAGTGAATAAATATAAATAAATAAATTTTATGCCATTATATTTCTAGTATAATCTTGGATATTCAGTGATTTGTGGAAGGATACAGTCCCAGGAGATCACTAAATAGGTTCTAAATTCTTTGACCCCAGCAAGTCATACAACTGTTCTTATAAGGTAAAATCAGTTATGCTATAGAATTAGTAATTCATAGTGCATTTTTTTAAGTAAAGAAGAGTGTAAATGCTTATTTTATAAATGAGAAAGGACACTATTCATTTTCTTGTCACCTAATTTTACTATTCATCCACTGAGACATTTCAATTAGAATTTTCCACTGAGATCGTCAGATATGTGTGTGAAGTCTACCTTTGATAACACAATAAGCCTGTTCCTTCTACTAATAGAGATTAGGACATAAGAGGCATTTTGATCAAAACTATCCATGCCATTAAAATTCAATGAACTCACTTGGCATCATTCAGCTTTATCTGGCTAAAATCCTTTAATTCCCCAGCCCCTGCTGCTTACGTGCTCTAGGCTCATCACACTTAACCTCTGCTTTGGCTTCTCAGAAAAGATTGTGTTTCACTCCATTCATAGTTTCAATAGTCCTGCAAGCCACACGCAAGTGCCTGACTAGCCCTTTATACCGAGCACACTAATCTGATTGTTTTTCCACTCTACAAACTCTGGGTCAACAATCAAGCTGCCCGCCAGAAACTAATTAATCTGCAAACAGGCTTCTGTTTTCATGGAGGGAAAGCTTTTGAAAGCCATGTCAGTGAGTCTAGTCACACCATGGTTACATGTATTGTCATGGCATCTTCTGAGTAAAGCTCCTTGCTCACTGTCACTGCACACACACATGAACTCAGATTATCCAGTCAATAGCAAATCCCTATTGAACACTAACCAAACTCTGAATGCAGTGACTGAAAAAGAGGAAATTGGTACAGACAGGGTCTGTACTCATTAAACTGATGGTTAGAGAAGAAAGGGAGAGAAAATAGTTTGGGGATGGAGGCAGGAATGAATGTTAGCTATTAAAAGACTTACTCCAAATAGTGTCCTTTCAGTTGTTGAATGTTTTATATAGTTTAAAAAGAGGGGAGCAGCATTCTCAAAGGTTAAAATTAATATTAAAATGTGATTTACTGTGTCCCTTGCTAAATCTAGTAATTATGCATCTGTAAATGTGATTAACATTATAATAAAATTTCATGTGCTCATGTCTATCCTTTGAATCATGACACTGATGTAGTGGTCAGTTGAAATATAAGGACAATAACCATTTTGTTGGAACTGTGATGGGATTATATATTGAGTTTTGTTATTCTGAGATTTCAACACACAAAAATGTTGTGAAAATGAAATAAAAAGAGATATTAAGCAAGTACTTCATTTTCTCATCTAATTCCTGCTACTTCCTGAATTTTTCTTAAATTAAGCCTCCCTACACCATATTGTTTGTGACAATAAAATATGTTTATTAACTGTGTTCAAATACTAACATTTATGCATGGGATTTCACCAAAATGCGACATATTCAACATTTTAGAATTTTGAAATTAGTTTACATTTCTTTTATTCATTTTTGAGGAGAAGAAAGAAGTTGTGATTTCATTATCATGGGAGTTTCCTAGAGTGGAAACTGGAATAAGCAGATCAGCAACTAAATATGTAGGAATTAGAGAGAGGCTGGGGTCAGGGAAGTAAATTTTAAAAGTGACTTGCAATTTATTGCAAAGAAACATGTCAGAGTCAGAACTTGGACCTTATACTGGACACTCACATAACATCTTTTTCAACTAGGCAATTAATAAGTGTTCATTATGTCTCAGTCAGTGCACTAAAGATTGAGGGTAGGAATGATTAAAGAAAAGCAAAAACAAAAATAAAACCAAAAAACAGCCCTGCCTTTAAGAAGCTTGTATTCCAATGCAGGAATCAACAGGTTTAAACAACTAGGTATACATATAAGATAAAGTTGGAGAGATTTTGAAAGGCCTCCTAAAGAAAGTAGGATTTATATTAAGTATTAAATGAAGCCAGAGAACCCCAAGATCATGGAGATAGCAAGTGACAGAATCAGGATTGGAACCTAGGGCCTCTGATTTCCCAACAAGAACATTTCCCACTATGATATACTGCTCTAGGTGTTATTTCAGTCAAACAAAGTTTGACAGTTTTGTGACTCTTAATTGAGAGTGCCCTGAAGAGCTGTCCATCTGTAATAGAAGAAGGAGTTTCCTACATTGATGATGAATTCACAGATCTTGATAACATTTTTAAAAGTATATATTTATTATGATTCTCTCCAGAACCATCAATTTGTGAGAATTACCCTTTGACGACTTCCTCATCCACTGTTTTTTTGGTTTCTCATCTTTCTTTATTGCTTTATCTTTTTCTGGCTTTACTGCATATTGACTTTTAAATACACATTTCTTTATGAATCATGTTGGAAGAGAAAAATTCAGAACAAAACATGTGAGAAGAAAAAAACCCAGAAAAAAAGAGATGAACATTCAATCTCCACAGTTCTCTTTCTGGATGCAAAAGAAACTGCATGTTTATGGGGAAGGTTTTCCTGATTTCTGCCTCTCCTTTGTATACCATTCAATTTTCTAGGAGTATTTTAAAATATCTTATTAGACTTTCCTTGATTCATATTTTTTTCTTTTGATTCTAAATAAGTTATCCATTCCTTAATTAGTTTCAGCTCCAAAGTTATTTTTTTAGCTTCATAGACTAAAAACATAACCTTACAATATGGAAAGGAAATGTTTTTTCTACATTAAGAAATGACAAAGATTGATTATATATTTCTCAAGTTATTTTGTTGCATTGCCTATAAAGAAATATTCCCTCTCAAAATGGTGCCATCAATAAGAATATTATTTTCATTTCTAAGATAGATATATGTAATCTAGATCTGTGTCCCTCCCTCTCTCCCTCTCTCTCTTTCCTTCCCTCCCTCCCTCCCCTCCCTTTTCTCCTTCCCATATACACAAACACAATCACACACAGAGAAATATATATATATATATTTTTTTCCTGATAGACTAAACTTTATTTCAACTAAGATAGGCTAAAGCACTCTTTTTCTTTGGCTGAACATGGAAAACAAGTCTAGGAAAGATGAAGTAAAGGAAATTAATGTTTTGGTAAAGGTCGGACTGTTTGAGAAAAAAAGGATATTTGTAGGTGACACAAAAATGATTAGTTGTTTGAGAATAAAAAGACTCCATAGTTTCATTTTATTGTATATTTTTTAATAGAATATGCAAGGGATGGTATGTGTTTTTTGTCTAAGGTAAAGGACTACCTGAATGAATTACATGAAAATAAACAAAAGAAAAACTATTGAATCTTGTTTTAGAAAATTGATATTAAAAACTATTTCAAACCAACAGGCTCATTTACTTCTGATTTCAATTGAGAAGGACATCCTGAATCCATTTAATTTCTTAGGTTCTTGATATCCTAGATAAATTGTATGCTATCATAATATCAAACGGTATATATGTAACTATTCATTTAGTATCCAAGGCCATCTTATGACAGTTTGTAATCTATAATAAAGGGGACAGCGCACTGTAACTGCCAGAAAATACAATATAAATGCCATAAGAGGATTGTGTCCTTGTTTCCTGTCTGAAAGCCTGTGAAATTTAAGAGGGTATTTCTTTATTATTATTGAATGTTCACTCAGTTCCTATAACACTCAACTGCTTATGTAACCATAAAATAAGGATTATGAAGGGCTTTGTCTCCAGGGTACTGAAACACGCAACTAACTGGTTTAAAATACTAAGCCACAGACATGATGAGAAAATCAAGAGGTCTAACAGTTACAAAAAAAAAAAAAATTCCAACTTATTTCTAAAATGTTTAATTTAACATTCCTCTTTAACCTATAGTAGCCATAACTGGTGAATCTATACTATCAGGTCTTCTTTTCTTACATTATTTTTCATCCCTTATTACATATATCTAAAGAACAACTGCCAAAGTATTTGTCTATTATTGTATTTTTAAAATTAGAAGTTAGGGTAAAAAGATTCATAGACCTCATGTGGTCTAATTAATTAGTTTATCTTACTCCAAATATAAATTCCCCTTCTCTATAATCTTCAGAGCATCTATCTATTTAGTATCCGTAAGTAGAAAGAAGTTTGAATTTAGGGACACCTTTTACAAGCCCCAGAATGTAATCGTATTTCAAAAGAAACAAATAAAAAACAAGATAACAGACCAGAGAACAAATGTTTTCTATCTTGTTCCAAGGAGGCCTTTATGGTAGAAACCAAAGTAAAAAAAGAGGACCAAGAAAACAGTGAATACCAATAATGTTGAGCATAATATCTCTCTCTTAGGACTTAGAAAATCCCTTCTTACAAGATGATTTTCTATTTTTAGCTATTTGATGAAAATTACAATTGTTGACAATGTAGTTAGAGTAATAGGCCTAGAATGATGATTTGGGACTAAGGAGAGCTCCATATTGCTTAAAATCTGATTTCTAAAACATTTTAAATTCTACTGTACCAGATTTGTTTTCACTTTAGTGGGAAGGAAACTATTAAACTATATTTGAAATAGCCCAACTTTTTGCTGCAAAGGAGAGGAACTGATTTAGAGAAATTAAAATGTCATATTCCAAATTAAATGTCATAGCCCTGAAGACCAATAATTAAAAAAAAAAAAAAACCTTTTAAGATAGTGTTTAGGGTCTGGAAGTTCTGATGGTTATGCAGTGTAGTCTTATTTCACAAAAGTCATTCATTGTATGCAAGAATGCATAAACATCATGTCTCTAATTTTATTCCAGAATGGTATTTAATTTCGGGTAGTTTATGATTCCCAGTCCCTTGGTCCTATCATATACGTGACTATGTCCTCAATCTTAAAACAGTCCTAGTTTCTGCATCCTGTCAGATGTAACTTCTCTGCTAATTTGGGAAAATCAGTTCTCACATTTTGTGCTGAGAGACTGATAACTGAATTCCCATTGGAATTACACATTTTCAGAGATGAAGTACAGAACTGTGGACAATGGCTGTGTTTTCCCATAGTGTAAATTCTTTAGATTCAGCTGTCATCATGCAAGTCTGCAGTACAAAAGCAGCTTCCAGTCGATGACTTGGCTTTATTTCTCCAAGGTCATACAAATTTAATGGGTGCTTTATTCTTTTCAATATCTAAACCTATTATAATCAGGCCTTATTTCTCAAGGACACTGAAAAACTTTCATGACCTTCAGAGGTGACATTAGCTTAGAGTCTGCTTCTGAGATATGTGTGTCTGTATACATTTAAATAAATAAAATAAATCTATATTTATATGAATATATATCATTATATATATTTTTCCTTCCATGCTAATAACATTAACTATGAATGACATAGAATTTGCTATTTCTCCATAAGCACTTTTAATAGGACATCTTAAATGAAGGTGGAATTATGTTAACAATTTATGAATCACAGTTACTTCAGTGAAAGTATAACTGAAATAAGGGTAGCGCCAATGTCAAAGGTCTAAGTTTAAAGGAAGGACAGCATGTGCAAAAATTTGCACTCTAGGCTTAAAGATTACAGAACCTAGATTCATGGCCCTATTCCATTTTCTGTGTGACTTCATTTGTAACAGTGCATAAGCAAAAAATGGACCTAGTTATGTCTCACCATCTAATTCTATTATATAGACATAATTCATAATGAAAAGCACTCATGAAATGTAAATGGAAACAAATATAAATATACACTTTTTACTTCTGTTTCATGGCAGCTTAAAATATTTCTAATCTTTCTTAGACATAATTGCTTTGTACATCTTACCCCTTTTTTAAAAATTCTATTATCTATTATTTGTTACTTTAGACTAAACCACTGTGCAGTCTGTTGTAAAAGACCTAATGCAAAGAAAAAAGGAAGTCTAATTTCTAGTTCCAGTTCTGATAGGATTTACGGAAACTTTGGGAATGTAGATTTTCTGCACTCCAACTTTCTAAGGAAAATTCAAGGAGACAAAACATGGAATATTATGTATGAGGGACAGAAGATTAGATAGCTTGTCTGGCATATAATGGAGCATAATTGAGAGCAATAACTATAAAGACATGCGAGGCTGGATAAGGAAGGCTTTTCAGTTCTACAATATTTGTATTTTATCCTAAAATCAAGAGCCACTGGAACAAATTTATTCTTAATGCTTAATATCTAGTCATATTCCTTAAGTTATCTTGTAGTAGGAACAATATCCTCACTCCCTCTCATAAGCATATTAGGCTATTTTATTTTTCTTCAAAAGGTATTTACATCTTTTGGAGACTTGGCTGGTGCAAGAGAATAAAGACTCAGAACACTAATATCTGCATACAAACTGAACATAAAACAGACACAAAGAATTCTGGAAGGACTTGGAGAATTAACAGTTGTGATAGGTAAATAAGTCAAGAAAGCTTTGCTCCACTATACCAACTCAAAGTGTCATCAAGGCCTGCTCTTGTGGAATATCTTTCTCCTGCTATGGCTAAGTAAACTGACTTTTGTCACCTGCTAAGTCGCCAATGAATGTCTCACATATGAAAACGGCCTAAGTCAGGCCCAGTTCAGGACCTTCCTTACCTTTGTCTTTTTATTTTTCTTCAAAGCATGATTTTTTTCTTGACATGAAGAAAATTCTTTATGAACCCACTGTCTTACAGCATGAACTTTTCCTGAATCTTTTATCTCTCTTACATTTTTTTTGCTCAGTTTATTTATACTCCCTAATCATGAAACCAAAATTACTAAGTATTCACTAATGTTCATTAAAATATAAGCCAATATTTCACCCTCAATATAAAAGAAACTTAACTGTTCAACATGCAAAGTCATTGACATCAAAGCTTATATCTAGTTTTAAACTAATCAGTTTTTCAGATATGGATTGGTCAATTTTAAGATGTCATATCAAAGTTTTCATGTTTCTATTATATATTTTACCTACCATTTAGCCACCTGGAATCATGCTGTTCTGTCCTAATTGGATGGTGGTGTCCAAGAGTTCTGAAAATGGCAAAGTCTCGTCCCATAAAATCAGCTGCAGTGCCAGAGTATAATTCTCCATCTATTGAGTGACAGAACATAACAATGAATATATTCTTTCACATCATTCTTATGGCTAAATATTTCAAACTGATATTGTTTGAGAATAAAAAAGAAAGTAGTCCACAAAATTTGTTATACTTGATAATTTTCTTTCCTATATGAAATCCATAGTTTTAAATCTTTCAACAAGTTTTCATCCATGTTTTGCTGTTGCATTTACCTGTGGACTTGCCAAATAAAACCATACTATAAAATTTCACTAAGCATACATAACTGGAATGAAGGCCAATTTGAATTATCAAAAATGATAGATTGTTTAAGAAAATTATATTTCATTACTTACAAATAACAGAAAAGTAAAATGAACTAAATTAATATCGCCATGTAGCAGTGCTTTGGGATTTACATAGATCAATAAGCATAATTTGAAATTAATACATTGTTCATATGTACATGGAAAGGCAGAATGACAAAGTGGATTGGAAATCAAGTACACCTGGGTACAACTACTGTTTCTGATACATACTATCTGTATGACCATAGGAAAGTACCTTAACCTCTAAGTGCTCTGGGAAACTGAGACCAATAGTTGTAGGGCTGTTAAACTTATTTGATAAAGGGAGTTTTCTCATCTTGGATTTCTCTATACCAAAGAAACCACACATCCAGACCCTATTTATTCTCTCTGTCTCTTTGTCTCTGTCTCTATCTGTCTGTCTGTCTGTCTCTCTCTCCTTCCCTCTGAATAGGGACACACAGACGAACATGTATGTATGAATGTACATATATATGTTTTTGAAATAATTGCTTTGTTACTTAAAAGTTTTGCTAATTAGATTAAATAGTTGTCTTAATCTTAAAACTGAGTTTAACAAGTACTTTTTACATATGAATAAGAAAGATATGACACATTTATCTATTTCATATATGAGGGACTCTAAATTAATGAGAATTTGTTTTAGTTAAAATTTAATTTCTCCTTTGTCTATCATTTTGTATGACTTTATCTTCTCTGAATTTTTCAGTACACAGGATAAGTCCTGTGTCTTGATGTGTCAGCAGATAATATTTTTGGCAATATGTATTGATTAGATTGAGTACAATAAAATGAGCATTTCTATAACATAGTACAATAAAAAAAGATGATGAATGAAATAAATGAATGAATGAAATGTCACTACAACTCTATTATTTCCCTACCCTAGAGATGGCTACACAAATTAGACACAAACATGCATATATGTATATATGTAAAAATCACTCCATATGTACTTCTATTTATCAGTTCTTTCTACTAGATAGTGTATTTTTTAAAAGACAATTTTATAGTACCCAATAAAGCAAGGAATCCTTTAGAAGTTGAGATAATTTTTTTCCCCTAATAGTATCCTTGTTTTTTTTTTAAATTGTATTCTGAAAGTATCTTACAGATGGTAACATACAATTGAATGTTAAGTTAAAAAAATTAGTGCCAGTACAATGTAATTGGAAAGAACAACAAGATACAAACAATCAAAATTGAAGGCTGAAAAATTAGAATAACCAAGTTTGGTTCTAAAAAAGAGATATGAGAAGGCATCCTGTTCTGAGAAGTTGAGGTAATTCTGACATTTAATTATATGAATGATGGGAATTCTAGGCTACAATAATGGATGAGCCACAAACAACAAACATTTGTTGAATAGATAAATAAATAAATGGGAATTACATGATTGAAATTAATATGATTTGGGTTATTCTTTTTCAGAACATATATTACTACCTATAGTAGGCAGTTTAAGATATACATACTTTTTTTCCCCAAATATTCTACTATCATTATATTGAAAGTTAAAATGTTATGGAATTTTTGTAAATGACATACTTATTTTTAGATATTTCCATTATTTATTTATTTATTTTGTTGTATATATTATATAACACATACTATTTATATTTATCAGATAATATATTTTGCTATTTTAGTTAATAGGATAAAGATTCATAATTATTAGTATTGTTTTTAATAATTGTTAAAGAAATTAACTATATACTGTCCTATTAATCTAAAAAATTATATAGTTAGGAATTTAATTGAGGAAATATACTAGACATCTGATTTATTTTACAATCATCCATATTTACTTCTTCATCCTTAACTTACACAGTAATTATTCCTAATATGCTAGACTTTTTCCCAGATTTCCAACCCAAACCATTTCTCTTGCTAGGAAATAGATCTTATAATCTATCTGGATCATATTAGCTTGGAAGAATCTATATGAATTAGAGAAATGCCCAGTGAGAGCAATTTTTCCATCTCTGCATATCTTTGTCTTGAGAATGAAAAGATTTCATCTTGGGAAAATATGCATAATGGCCTGACATTTTGTTGGATTATTGCACAAAAAGTATCTATAATAATGTTTAGGAACTTCAAAATATAAAACCAAAAAGCCACAGTAATAATATCAATATTTAAAAAAATTAAACCACCCATCAAGTTCAAATTTCTGAGCAGATTCAATGGTAATATACTATAAAATAGTATCCTGAAAGACCACCATGCAAAGAAAGAATTCTGTGTTAAAAGTGCACTGATGTTATAAAGAGACCCACCAATTGGTTTCAAAGGAAACTATGCAGTCAAATATTTCGTCTCCTGGATATTAAACCACTATTTATATTTCTATATTGTTCCTTCCTATTGGATGGTATTTTATGCACCCTTCCTTTAAAAAGAACTGGCTCTCTAGATACAAAAAAGGGATGTGTATTTTAAAATTTTAGGTGAAAGATTTTTCTTGTCTGTTTGAATATGAACTTATATTTTAAACATGTTCTTTAAGTCATGGGCATTGTATCTTAGTAAAGTAGTGCAACCCTCATATAGAGCTAGGTTGGGGCCTGCATTGTGGTTCTCAATCTCATGAAATTCTTACTGGGAATACCTTGAGAAGCTCAGTTCTGTAGCCCATGTTTTGTTTGTTCTTTTTACCAGGGAATCTCTAGGAAAGGTTCAACTCCTTAGCCCATGGAGCTTTTGATGGCTAAGACCAAGAGTCCCCAAAACAGGATGCCATTTATTAAAAATAATAATAAAAAACATGATTGTGGAGGATATTATGGAGGATAAGGATAAGGATAAGGATAATTATGGAGGATAAGGAAGTCACAGATGTGAGAAAAATTGAAAAAGATCATAGGAAAGTTTAAAAAATACATATAGCAGATAGAATTTGGTCTTTTTCTAATAGTACTTTTAAGCTAATTGAAAGTGGGGAGCATGTCCTCATGTAATAGTTTCTCTTTTCTATCATTCACTTTATTTCGAGGAGAAAATAATAGTGAAAAGTATTATGTAAAATATATTTAGCAGAGCTAAATCCTTGTACTCTTGGTAAAGGTTCAAATGCTTCTCTTCACTAATTTAACCTCATTTTTTTCATCATTCCTCCCAAGTAAGCAGAGAAAAATCAATACAACTTAAGAATATAACAAGGATGAGTTTAATTACTTCTTTGACAAAAGGCAAAGTGATATTTCAGAGAGAGAGAGAGAGAGAGAGAGAGAGAGCAAGTTTAAGAGACAGAGACACAGAGAGAGAGAGAGAGAGGGAGAGAGAGAGAGAGACAGACAGACAGACAGACAGAAGGGGTGAGAGAAGGGAAGAGGAAGGAGAAAAAAAGAGAGAGAGAGAAGAAGAGACAGGGAGAGAGAGAGAGAGGAAGAGAAAGGGAGAGAGAGGGAGAGAAAAAGAGAGCGAGAGGGAGCACAAAGACATTCATACACAGAGACAGAGACAGAGAGAGAGTGGGAGAGGGAAGCAGGGAGGAAGGGAGGGAGGGAGAGAGCATGCTCAGAAGAGCTATTGTTTTGATTTATAATTTTTAAAATGTTAACAAACTAAGTGAATGAATTAAATGCTAAGGGAAAGCGAGAATGTAACTTTGGATGTCTCCAACCATATAGAAAACTATTTCATTCCATAGTAATGCTCCTTTAGGAAGGTGTTTATGTGTAGCAATGAAGGGTGAGGCCAATAATGGAATTGTTTTTACTGCTCTCAAGGGTGCATCATTCCACTGCTGACCTTCAATTATATTCAATAAATGCTGAATTTCCCCAGATCTTGGCTTTGCTTTCCTATTTAGGTTTCTGTCATTGGAGGTCTGTGTGTGTGTGTGTGTGCAAACACACACATTTTGGAGGGTACAAGGAGAGTCAGGAGGATTATTTGCTGGGAGAGATTCCGTTCAGGAATATGATTCCTTCAGAGTCGGGGTGGTCTCCTTATAATAATAATAACTTCAAATTTTTGTGCAACTTTCAATCTTCCAATCTGCCTTCCTCAAAATAATTCTGGGGGAAGATGGGGTTACAATATTTGATGTGAATATTATTATTTCTATTTACAAGTAGGGAAACTGAGACACAGAGGAATAATGTGATTGACTTAAAGGCACAGAATAATTGTTAAATGCAAACCCCAGATTCTGATCTTTCAAACTCATAGTCAAGTTTTCCTTTTACAGCATTATAATGTTTTCATAAGCATGGGTAATGGTATTACATTCATTTAGTTATCTGAATATTTAATTGCTGTAGGCCCATTAACCAAAATTTTGATTCTATCTTTTCAAGTACTTTACATTACAAAGCAAAATAGCCCACAAGATAGTTATAGCCATTGTAACAAAACATAGATAACATATTTATCTTTTCAGACTAGACTAGACTAGACAAGAAATAATTAAATAGCACTGTCTCACTATTTTGACTTTATATTTAATTAATTCTTGATTGAGATGTTAGCTAGTTTAATCAATTTAATTCATGAATATTTTTGTTAGTGTTAGATTAGTTATTAATAGAAATGTCTTAGATACCATTTTTAATTCACCTGAAATGGAATTTATTTCAATTGTGATGTATAAGAACTAATTTATATTTGTATATAGATGCCAAATACTGTTAACAATTATTTATATTATTTTGATCTTATGTATGTGTGTTTGTATGTATATATGCATACACATATATGCATATACACATACATCACAAATATATACTAATACATACATACATATATATATGTATATGAGTTGTTCCAAAAGTAGTCTTAGTGAAATTTTAAGCACTAAGATTTGGGAACATCCGTGTGTGTGTATGTGTGTGTGTGTGTGTGTGTGTGTGTGTGTGTGTAGTCTCCAATAGAAGCCAAAAACCATTTTTTAAAAATCTTAGCTCATTAACTTAGGGCACAGGAAGTGGTATGTGGGAGAAAACCAGTTGCAGATACTCTGTCCAGTAACAGCCTTTTACTTCCTCACTACAGAAAACCCTCTGTGGAGAGTCTGGTATAACAAAAACAAATAAATGGGTCCAAAATAAATTGGTGCTGACATCCATACCGAACTTGAAATACCATATACTAACTGCCAAAAGAAAGAAGTTACCATTTGAATGTGACTCTATTTTTTTCTCCTTGAAAGCTGAGTCTCTAAGGGAAGTTTCCTTTACTCAACTAAACAAAGAAGACAGTTCAATGAACTCTAAGAGCATTTTCAACATGTTTGAGATACCAAGGCACATATTAAACAAAGGTCACATATATTCTGGATTTTCTTTACACAACTCAATGTAAAATAAAAAATGTGGCTTAGATCAGTTAGAGTGTTGGATTACCATTCCTTAGATGGGTGAGGTGAGGGAAAATAGAGGACAAAGAAAACATAACTTGCTGATGTTTCAAAATTAGTGTTGCAGGTGAAAAATGTTAGATTGAGGCAGACCAAAAAAAAATACCTATGACCAGTACCTATTTTAGAGCCTAAAATTGCTATCATTCAAAGTAAATCCCATTTGAAGGTAACACAGCAGTTAAAAAGGGGTAAAGTATGTGAATTAAAATGTAAAGATGTATGTCTTATGCATGAAAATGTATATGGATATATATGAGTGTATATTATGTGTATACATATAGATATATACATACTTAGAGCAATTTTATGACTTACCTATTCTCTACCTGGATCAAGGAAAGGACTCAGCTAAAAAGTGAAAATTGGGTTTGCATATCATTCTAGTATTTAATACTTTCCTTATTCCATCTCCTATATGTTCCAACTAAATTAAATGACTGCAGAAGGGCTGGATTGGAGCCTTTTCCCTCCAACCCTCTGGAGCACTAAACCCACACTCAGACCACTTCCAATGCAACATGTGGCTCAGAGTTAAATGACTTATACCCTATGGTGGCTACTCAATGCCCTTATTGGTGTCTGAATATTAACAGGATCTCTAAAAGAGAGTGAACCACCCTTTGCTTCTTTCTCCTTATCTCTTTTCCTAACTGACCTGAGTCTAGTATTATTTTAAGCATGTACATCAGGAGTTTGTGCTTTAATCTAATCCTCCTATGCCTTTAATTTCTCATATAGCTTTGTTCATGTTGAATATAAACTGGAAATATCTTCTCCTTCCTACTTTACACCAGCAGAATTTCTATCCATTCAATAAAGACCCACTCTTACATTAAACCTTCCATGATCTATCCCCCTTGATAATGATCTTTTCCTCTAGACCTCACATAATACACTGTTTTGCATTTCTCCAAGGCCCTCATTATATGTTGTTATGTGGTAATTACTGTGTTTGTGTTGTAATTTTCATTAGACTATAAGATCCAGGAGGGAAAGTTCTTAATTCCCTTTACCACCTAAAAGAGATGTATGCATAGTAAGTATTAGTAAATGTTTTTAAATGTTGTTGAATGAAATTTTAGATAGCAATCTTCAGTCACTTACAATTGATTTCAATGCTGGATCTCACATAGACACTATTTCTAAATGATTAGTACTAAAAAAGGAAGGAAAAATGGAAGGAAGGGAGGAAGGAAGGAAAGGAGGAAAGAAGGGAGGGAGAGGGAAAAAAGAGAAAAAGGGAAAAGGAGAAGAGAGAGAGAGGAGAGAGGAAACAAGAGAGGAGAGAGAGAAGGAAAAGGAAAGGGAGATAGAAAGGGAGAAGGTAAAGTGCTTGTTAGCTGTTCAATTAATTGTATAGATGTAAAGTGATTGTTAACTATGGAGGAAATACTTTGTTTTGCTTCTTGAAAGTATAGCTGCATTCTCTTCACAGCTGGGATTTATTCAGAGCAGAGTAGCAATTGCTACCTTTAATAAATAAGTTTTAAAGAAAATAATGAAAAATGTTTGCAGGTGGGTACAATAAGAAACATGTTTCTAAAAATACTGGAACAATTTAATAATGATGAAATTTCTTTTATAACACTACTGAACTCTATCAAAAGAGACTATGGAAAATGAAGGACACTTGACATATTTTTGAGGTTTCATTTAAGCGGACACATATAACTCAGGCCCATAATAATAGCTACTCATAATCATTAAGGAACCTGGGCATCTCTTCAGAGTATCAGTTAACAATTATAGTTGGGATAACCATGTTTTCTTTCACATCTAGAGAAGTCTGAAAGTAGTTTGGTGATTGTGTTAGTGATGAAGAATTGGAACTGGAATATTTTCAAGAGTAATCCAGAACTTGCTAAGCAGACAGTTTCACGTAATCAGAACTTTGGCCACTCTTTTGCTAAGGGACAACATCATCACTCCTCTAAAAACTTAGCCTTGTACACTGTTCTCAGGGAGATCTGCATAGCCTGCTTCATGAAGGTAGCCTATGTTTGATAGCACTAGAAACCTTTTCTTTTTTAGGGACAACTAATTGTTGCATATACGAAGACGAACATGACAGTTTTGAAACTGATGTAGTATTTGATGTAGCATCCATCTATAAAAGAGGTTCCTTTAAGCTACTGAGTATTGTTTTTATTGCTGCTCGAGTTATTGCCAAAAACAACCCAACAGGGATTAAATGTACCACAAGAGGAAGAATTATAAGTTTGTATGTAGCATAGCTATATACGAAAATAAAGAAAATATCTACAATAAAGGGAGTTGCAGCATTTGAAGTAAAAAGGGGTTGTGAGCATTTTCAACAATTTTGCCATCTTGATGTAGTTTGTTCCTAGCTATTCATTTGATTGAAAGATCATTTTTATTCTACTTTAAGTGAAATCATAGATTTGGATCGAGAAGGGGGACTATCTCATTTAATCCCCTTATTTTATAGATGAGGAAACTGAGGAATAGAAAAATTAGTGACATTTCTAAAGTTGCACATTATAATTAGTAAAAGAAGTAAGATTTGAACTCAGGTTTTTTATTAGTGCTGCATATTAAAATAGCTTTCATTAGTATTTACTTAAGGTCCAGGTCCTCATTTAGAACCTGACTGATTAGTGTTTTTAACGCAGATGCCCTTCCATTAACACCTTGAAATTTTAGTGCCCACTTTATTCTTCTTTCACATTACTACAGATTTTCCAAGATTAGATTAAATTTTTTGTTGGTTTTTTAATAAAACCAACTCTTAGTTTTATTGATTAATTCAAGAGTTTTTTTTTTTACTTTCAATTTTACTAATCTCCCTTTTTATTTTTAGCATTTCAAGTTTGGTATTTGATTGGGGGGATTTTATTTGTTTTTTTCAAGCTTTTTTTAGTTGTGAGGCCAATTTATCAATCTTCTCTTTCTCTTCTCTATTTTATGCAAGTAAGCATCTAGAAATTTAAAATTTCCCCTTATTACTGCTTTAGCTGCATCCCACAGATTTTGGTATGTAAAAGAAGCCAAAATCATGAAGTTTAAAATTCTGTGTTGACTTTGTGTGTTTGCATGCCATATGCACATCACCATGCCTACTTGTCAACATCCTCTTTCAACTTCATATTAAAGCTCATGATCCTATAAAGTCCGATGGAGAAGCATATAAAAGATTCAAATTGCTTGAAGCACTAATTTGTATATCATCTTAATTTAAGAATAAACCTTCTCTTTATTTGTACATTTTGAATAAATGCAGGCTACAAGTTTGAACAAGGTAAAACTCTTCCCCTTTGGCTGACTATGTTTTAAAATTTTTATTGTGTGCCCTCAAGGAAGTCATCTGAGTGGAATCATTAGGCCTGATGCGAATAAGAAAATTATAAGCTTGCTATGTTTGTTGCATTCCTCCATGACTAACCTTCTGCTAAACTGCAGCATAAATGGAACAAAACTGATTAGTAAAGGAAGCCCTAAAATTGCATGTAGTTGAGGAGTAATAGAGAATATAATTCTTGCAGAAGAAGTTTTATTCATCATAGGGCATGAATTGGTGAATTCTGAAAACACATCTTAATACTTGTTTAAGGTGCCAATCAATACAACTACAATTAGTTAGGATCATTTGTTTTCAGTCAAAAAGTGAATTGTAAAGCACAAAAGAATGGAAGCAAATCATTTTTGTGAAGCCTTTACAATTTAGAGGGGAAATAAATTGTACTTTCATTTTGAAGTATTTTAAATTTTTATGTTTATCATGATATTGTTTTTATTAATTTTTTCATAAAATAATTAATTCTTTCAATGATGAAGTAAAGAATTCCAGGTAATTTTGCAAAGCTTATTCAGCAAATTGTAGGCAAGAACAGAATTAGAATTCAGAATCCTTTATGATTTGATCAATCTCTTGGTATTTGCCCACCAGCAGAATAATGAAAAACTGTCAGATCATGAATTTTGAGATGAAATTACGCCTTCGGATAGAAAAAATTGAAACTTCTATCATATCCCAATCAAGATTACATCTGTCTCCTTTTCTCTCTCTAACCCTATGTCTCTTCTCCCAATAACAAGGTTGGCAGCTTGAAAAACATAAAGAATGGCAGAAGAGAGAATTGAAGAGGAAGATTTCAATGATGTCATAGAAGTTTTTCATCTGAAAAAATGGAGAAGTGAAGCCACTAAACAATATAAGAACTATAAGGCTTTGTTTTTGGCTTTTCGTTTTTTCTGCAAATTTTAAGGTCAATGAAATAGGTTAGCTTGATCAAAAACTATATTAAACAGGATGATTTGGGGGACCATTCTTCTGGTAGGCATGTTATGCAAACTGAGCCTCACTTTTGTATGGGTTTTTTGAAATTCATTGTGTAATTGTAAAAAAAAAAAAATAGAAAAAAAATCTTAAAGTACTCAACAATATGTAGAGATAAGGGAAGACTTTTTAGGCACTGATAAATCATTTCCAAGTCAATTAAAAGGCTATAAGTTTGATAGCCCCTAACAATAAAAAGCAAGATTTCATATTTTATCCCTATTCTCAAAACATTTAAACAGATCAGATTTGATTGATATACTCCTGAAAAGATTTCAAGATTAAAAAAAGTATAACCTTGGTAAAGGGGGGAAAAAAGAATAAGCAACCTAGTAGTGATCTACAGAAAATGTTTTTTTTTTTTTTTTTTTTTTTTTTTTTTTTTTTTTTTTCTCATTTATTGTTGACTACGCACCTATTAAAAGAGATGCTGTCAGCAGTTTGGGGTCATATGGACTCTTTCCACGGCCATTTTCAAAATGTGAATCCTCCAGCTTAAAAATGTTGTCCTGTTGGTGAAAAAAGGATTATATTTATTTAAGGGAAGGAGTATTTCTCATATCAGTTCAAATATTCTTTAAGAGAGAATGAGAATTTATGTCTAATTGCAAGGGAAATATTTGTGAATTCTGCATAATTAGAACACTAAATTAGAAATAACTCTTCCTAAAGCCAATAGTTTCCTGTGTTGGGGGGTGGGTGGGGAAGTTCTCTTCATTAACATCACTATACAGATATGCACACTTGAAAATCTGTGTTAACAAAAAATACATATGCATAATTTCTATTTAGCTCTGCAGTTCTGATGAAAGAAAAAAAGTAGAACATAAAAATTCAAGAGATGCTTTACTTGATTGCTTGCATACATCATTCACCTCCTTTACCAGCTTACATTGTACAAGGCCATATATAGGCATTTTGTACTAATGGAACCCCATAAATAGTTATTAGGTACATAAAAATGTAAGTAACTGGAGGAGGGGACTTCCAGCTGGGGTCTGGACTTGTCTAAATGTTGCTTGCTTTTAAATACTCCAATGTGTTTACAATCATAACATTGTAATATATAGTAATCTGGTTCTATATAAGTATAAATTCTTTTCCATGAAGTATTAATTTGGGTGGTCAGATGATCTTAGATTCAGCTGTGAAAAGGACACCTTAGAAATCATTTAATCTAATCATCTTATTTTCTAGATAAAGAAGCTGAGGACCTGAAAGGTTAAGTAATTATCCAAAGTCACATATGCAGAAATAGCAGAGCCAGTACTGAACACAAGTGCATTGACTCCAAAGGTAACCTTGTTCTTGGACACTAAACAAAATCATTCATTAAGCAGACCAAAAAAAAAAAAAAAAAAAAGGAATTATACCACAGTAGCTCTAAAGAGTAATTATTAAGTGAGAATAAAAAGAGATTCAAATGATCTTATGGCTCACTACTTCTGTATTGTAGAGTTCTAAACTTATCAAATAAACCTCATTCTGCCTTTCATGCGAAGAAGTTGGCAGCCCACTCTCTTCTTTATGAAGGAAAGATAATAGTGTGTCTCTTCCCCATTCCCCATTTTTTCCATTAACCAAAGCTCAATTCATCAGCTGGGACAAAAAGGGAAATCATCCTTTCTTGGCCTGATGCTCTCATGGCTCTCTGCTATACGGAAATATAAATTTCTAGAAGCAAGATGAAAGAATGGGTGCAATGACACACATATTAATTCCACTCTATCTTGGGAATTATTTGCCCACAGTATTGTCAGTAAGACTCCCTTTCTATTCACTATGACAAAAGTGAAATTTTAGGAGCTCCTGGATTATTGTTGAGGGCTTCCCTAAAGCCTTCATAATTTAGAGATTTTGTTAGCCCTTGGATACCAAATTCTGCATACCAGCTAAAATGAGACATAGACAAGAACTTTGATAGAGGTTAATAATTTCATACTTAAGAACTCTAGGATAGACCTTAAAATTCAAGGTTAACATGAAAGATTATAATATCACCTTGATTAGAAATACATACATATACAATAATTAAATCTCATAGAGTATAAGTTTAAATACATGATTGATAACTACGTTCTTTCTGAAGGTAGTTTAATTAATTTTATTCTAATATCTCATCACTTTGAATGCACTACACATTAGAATATGAGTTCTTTGTATTCTGTCTTTCTTTGCACCTCCAGCTCTTACCAGAGTGCCTGGCATATAACAAGTACTTAACAAACGCTCTGTGGTTTCCTGATATTATTTCTATGATTCAAATCAACAAATCTTTATTGGTACCTAGTATATGTAAAGCATTGGGCTTGGTAATGGGAATACAAAGATTGATATTATGTAGGCTCTGCTCTTAAGAAGCTTACACTTTAATATGAAGAAAAGGTCTATAAATAGGTATCATAGAAGAAGATAAGTACAATGGAGAGATACAAGTAAAGTGCTAGCAGAAATTTGAGAAAGAAATCAATTTGATCTGGGGTGACAGGAGGAAGAGAGAAAGCTTGATGGAAGAAATAAAAGATCAAAGTGGATTAAGTGGTGGTAGAGGAGAGGAGAAAAACAAGAATTATTTTGCATTTATATAAGAGGTTTGGCAATTTGAAGGATAGTAACTGTTCCATTGGCTCTAAATGAAAAGTTAAGTAGAGAGCTACAGTGTGAAGGGAAGAAAGTTCAGTTATGGATATGTAAAGTTTGAGATGTCAGAAAAACATACCATTGAAAATATTCCACAAGTAAATAAAATATAATATTGAAACACTGTGAAGTCTGCTTTGAGTAAAAAGGAAGATTTGGGGACACTAAATAAAAGATAATATTAACACATCAGATAGCTTAGGAAGAAATAAAAGAACTAGGACAGAATTTTGGGCTATATTACATATGTGTATGTGTTTGTGAGTTTGTGTCTGTACACATATACTTTAAATATATCTAAAGTATATGAAGAAGAAAACGAGAGTAAAGAAGACAGAGAAGATGTGATGATAAAGAGATGGGGAAAAACATGAAATGAACTTAATGGAGCACAGGGTATCAGAAAAGAGGAGGGGGTTGATACTGCAGGGTATTCAAGGAAGATAAAAATGGTGTAGAAATGGCACTGAATTTCAGAAGATCATTAATGATCTGTAAAGAGCAGTTTCAGAAGTGTTGGGGACAGAAACCAGATTACAAAGGTTTAAGAATGAGCAATCAGTGAGTAAATCTGACAACTTTTTTATAGAAATTTACCACTAAAGGCTAAGAGAGAAATAGGATAATTTGAGAGGACAGAAGCATTAAGGCACAGTTTTGTTGCTTTTATTTTGGGTTAAAAGGACTCAGTCTATTTGTGGCTTGAGCAGAAGGACCTGTAAACTTTCTCTCAGAGGAAGAGAGATCAAAGATGCATCAACTCAGGGAAAAAGACATGGAGGATACGAGATTGAGAATGCAGTCTAAAAGATATATTTGTCCAGGAAGACAGAAAGAGAAAAGGTGGGGAGTTATAATTGGAAAAGGACAGAAAGAAAGAAAAGAAAAAGAAAGGAAGAGAGAAAGAGAGAGAGAGGGGAGAAAGGAAGGAAGGAAGGAAGGAAATAAGGGAGGGAGGAAGGAAGGGAAAGAGAAAGAAACAAAGAAACTGAGAGAGTGCATAAAAAAGAAAGGAAGAAAGAAGAGAGAGGGAAATGGGAAGAGAGAGGAAAAGAAGAAGGAAGGAAAGAAGAAAAAAAGAACTAGGGGATGGACAAAGAAACAGAAATTGATGTAGACTATACTAGTTTACCTTGGAAATTTGACAGAAATAAAACAATTAACACAAAAAGGGAGCCAAAAGTATTTAGAAGACATTTTGGCTAGCAAATATTCAATAACTTTCTCAAACAAAGAGACATGGCAATCAAGAACAAGAGAAGTGTAGAATATAAATTCATTTGAAGATTTGATAAAGGAAGGATTATAAGTAGAGAAATGGAGAAAAAAAATTGAAATTGCTGAAAGTTTGTCCATAGACCCAAAAATTAAGCCACACAATGCTGTGAAAGATAAACATGGATAAATAAAAACAGATGAAAAAATACAAAGGATCTAATAAGTTTCTATTATTTTTATCAATGACAAACTAGGTACCACATTTAGATCCTAAAGTCACAATCCTTGATATGCTACATTAGGAAATAAAAATAACATCAAAGAAATCTAAAATAAGAAGAATAGCTGGAATAGATCAAGTTTACAGAATAGAGGACTATGCTTGAGGGAACATATGTTAAAACCATTGAGAGACTGAGATCCAAATATATATCTTTAAAAATCTATGTAATAGGAAAAACAAATGATGGTATTACAAAAGAAAGATAATTAGTAGGATTTATTTTCCAGATTATAATATAGAATTATGGAAAAAATAATAATAAATGTAAAGAATGAGATAACAATTATTATAATTATGACATTTCCCATAATTATTTCTATTCAAATTCTATTAAATTATGATAATCAATAAGCATATTTTTAAAGTTGCAAAATAATTTATATACATTATCCTATTTATATATCATGATAAGACTATAAGGTATTTTGGGTTGTAATTATCCCATATTTCAAATAACAAAAATGAGAATTGAAGAGGTTAAGTGAGTTGACCATAACTACACTGATAATATCAGAGGTGTGATTTAAACTTGTCTTCCTGACTTCCAAGTTCAGAACTCTTTCCACTACATCATATTGACATTTATCCATTAGTAAATATATCTGAGCCTTGTACTGAATATGTGCATTGAACTGAGAGCACAATTGAAAAGATATTTGGCTACTTTGCCTTGGAAAACTGGGACTAATATACTTTATAAGGAACATGGTTGTTATTTTAACAGATTCTAGGGAGAGCAATACTTGAACATTTTCAAGCAGCTTACACATTCTAAAGGACATTGGTTCAATGTCAGTTTTTATGGTTTTGTTTTGTTCATATATGTTGCATATTGCATTAATTTGGAGTGGAGTTAACCCAAAACAGTTCATAAAAGACATATTGAAAATCTACTTCTCTCTTGCCTGTTTTTAGTAATAGTCAAAAGTGTGTGTGTGTGTGTGTGTTGAGAGAGAGAGAGAGATGTTTGAGTAAGTAGATGACCATAGTCTGTTTAGTACAGGGGTCTCAAACTTTTTAAAGAAGGGGACAGTTCACTGTCCCTCAGACTGTTGGAGGGCCGCAGTATAGTAAAAACAAAAACTTTGTTTTATGGACCTTTAAATAAAGAAACTTCATAGCCCTAGGTGAGGGGGATAATCGTCCTCAGCTGATGCATCTGGTCGGCGGGCTGTAGTTTGAAGACCCTAAAAAAGAACCTTTTGGTCTACCCTTTGTAATCAATGCAGACTTGTGTTTTACAATGGCTGATTCAGGACATGTTAAAAAATTCAGTATGAATAAGATTGAATCCCAAGATAAATCCTCCATCCTGAAGACAACAAAAGTTCTCTCTCTCTTTTTTTTTTTTTTTTTTAAATTTAATAGCCTTTTATTTACAGGATGTATGCATGGGTAACTTTACAGCATTAACAATTGCCAAACCTCTTGTTCCAATTTTTCACCTCTTACCCTCCCACCCCCTCCCCTAGATGGCAGGATGACCAGTAGATGTTAAATATATAAAAATATAAATTAGATACACAATAAGTATACATGACCAAAACGTTATTTTGCTGTACAAAAAGAATCAGACTCTGAAACAACAAAAGTTCTCAAACAGTTTTGCTTTGCTTTTGACAAATTATAAGACTCTAACATGTCATAATAAGATAATTTGCACTCTATTTCACCTGATAATGAAACATTTGATAAACTCTTGAAAAATTTTAAGCATTTTTTTTTATCAAAGTCATTAGTTATTGTTTAAAAATTTAAATTTCACAAATGGAATAAGGACCTAGTAAGGACATGACTAATTGCATAAGTCATGTCATCATCATCATCATTATCAATAACATTTGAATGGAATCTACTATGTGGCAGAACCTGTGCTAAGTGCTTTACTATTATCATCTTATGTTTCAAAATTATAATCTAGAGGACTTCTCAAGAAAAATTATGAAATTTCCCTCTATATACAAATTATGTCAAAAAGGATTGACACCTTTTGATAGTCAGAACTGATATTTTATTTGCCCATAAAAAAAACATAAAGGACTGTCAGAAACTTTCTCAGAAAGAAATGACTACTACCTGTCAATAAAATTAACTTCTAATACAATTATTACTATAAAATATTTTTAAAAAACAAAGAATTTTTGCAAACAGGTCAGGAGAAAAATAATTTTCCCCAATGATTGAAGAGTTTAGACTACAGAGTTTACATGTATAACACATGTTACACAGCTCCATAAGACTATGTACTTGCATTCTGTGGGTTCACTAGTTTTGTCTCTTTGACTCATTTCCCCCACCTGAAGTTGATCCAGGAAAAAAAAATCTCTAAATATATTTTGTGTCTAGCATATGTCTGGTTGTCTAAATATCATATCATAATGTCTTCAGATATCATAAAACTAGTAAAGGTAACATAGGCAATTCAAACAGAAGTGTGTTTTTATTTTATCCCACAAATAATGTGTAATATCTAAGGAACATATAAGAATCCCAAGGCAGAAACCTAAAATATATAGAGGACTCCAATGGTGTATGAGCAGAAGGCAACTTGATACAATAGAAGAAGTGCTAGATTTAGAACCAGTGGATATCATCTCAAATATTAGCCTTCATGTATGATCTTGGGCAAATCATTTAACCTTTCTCAGCCTCAGTTCATTTTCTGTAAAATGAGAGGGAGGGTCAGACAAAATGTTCTTTAAAGTCCTTTTCAGTTCTTAATCTATGATCCCACAATGAACCCTGGCCTTGCAAACAAATGATGAGGAGAATAACAATAATAATAAATGGAATAACAAGAATAATAGCTAACACACACACACACACACACAAACACACACACATAGTGTTTTATAGTTTATCAAAGGACTTTACATATTTCATTTTGTGATGAGACAATGGAACACAGAAAAAGACTAATTTGAGTGTGTCAATCAGTATTCATTATAACAGTGAGCATAGTTCTCATTCATATCACTTTGCATCTGTTATCCTCCTGGGATGAAAAGTAAAAGTGATGGCTATAATAATAATATTAATAACAATATTGATCATTATATAAGCTAACATCATATAGTTCTTTAAGATTTGCAACATTCTTTTCAAATGTTGCTTCCTTTGATTCTCATGACAAATCTGGGGGATAGGTGACATCATGATGTATGTTTTATGGATAAAGAAACTAAGGTTGAAATGGGTTCATTGACTTGCCCAGGATAGCATAATTAAAAAGTATCTGAGACCACTTTGAACTCAGATTCTTATCATTTTAATGTGCCATCTATGTACTGTGCCATCTAGCTTTCTTCTTAGTTAGTGAAGATGGGATTAGTAAGAACAATTTAGGACATAAGATGGAGAAATAAAGGCAGGGACTCACCTGAGCCTTCCCAAATTTCTCCTCCAAAAAATATCAAAATAATATCTCAAAGCAAATGCTGAAATAGCAGAACCAACAAAAGGATGGAGAGAAACAATTTCCAGTCTGACAACTTAGAAGGTTAACAGGAAAGGTGCTCACTGAGGTGAAGGTAAAGTACAGTTTAGTTGGGTCTATGCTAGCATAGGCCAAACCAGCAAGCATAATGCAACTGAATTTGGAATGGGATACTTCTTCAGCTCATAGATGCAAAGGAGGTCAGACAAAGGAATGTCAAGGGGACCCTTTGCTAGCATTGGGAGCAAAACATTGTTGCATTGCCCATATGCTTTCTGGGTCCTGGTCTCAGAGCAAAGAGGAGCACTAACAGGAATGGTGACCTTGGTCACAGTTGCAAAAGGTGTGGTCTCTTATAGACAAGAGCACAGGCCAGTAGAATAGTTGCCACACCTCTCCTTGGATCATACCACTTTGGAAGAACTGAAAACACAGATCCTTAGAAGTAACTGTGAACATAGTAGCCAGAAAAATCCGAAAGTTAAGATGGTACTCCTCCACTCCACCTTTCCATCCCCACCTCCAGGCCACATGTCAGCAATGCCCAATTTTAACATAAAGTTAAAAGTAAAGAAATAAAATGGAAAAATGAGCAAATAATAACAAAAAATAATATTCCCATGGACAGTTACTATATTGACAAGGAAGACCAAAACAAACACAGAAGAAAATATCAAAATCAAAGCAGCAACATGTAAAGCCTAACAAAAATGTAAATTGGTCTCAGGCCCTAAAAAGCTCAAAAGGGGTTTTAAAATTTGATTTTAAAAATCAAATAACAGAGGTATTACAGGGAAAAGAAATTAGAATAATGAAAGAAAATCATGAAGAAAGAGCTAGCAGCTTGATAGAAGAAGCAAAAAAAAAAAAAAAAAAAAAATCCCTGAAAAAATAACACCTTAAAAGATAGAATAGGTCAAATAAAAAAAATAAAAAAAAAAAAAAGAAAAGAAAAGAAAAATAACTTAAAAAGCAAAATTAGGGAAATGGAAATTATAAGAAAATTCATTGAGAACTCATCAAGAACAAATCATTGACAATCAATCATTTCATTAAAGAGAATGACAACAATGAGGGAACATACACGAATTTATGGAATGAAGCCAAAAAAAAATACTTCTTGGAAAGTCAATATCTTTAAATGCTTACAGCAGTAAAACAGAGAAATAGCAAACAAATGAATTGGAAATGCAATTTAAAAAAATACTTTTAAAATAATAAGTTTAAAACCTTCAATTACATACCAAATTGGAGCATCAAAGATTAGAGGGGAAGCAGAAATCTGGGGGGAAATTTTAACAGCCAATATTTTTTGGTAAAGGTCTCATTTCTAAAATATATAAAGAACTGACTCAAATTTATAAGAATACAAGTCATTCCTCAATTGACAAATGGTCAAAGGATATGAACAATTTTCAGATGAAGAAATTAAAGCCATCTATAGTCATATGGAAAAACTGTTCTAAATCATGATTAAAACAACTCTTAAGTACTACCTCATACTTGTTGGCTAATGTTAGAAGAGATGAAGGAAAATTGGGTTAACTAATGCATTGTTGGTAGAGTTGTGAACTGATCTCAATCATTAGGGAGAGCAATTTGGAACTATTCCCAAAGGGCTGTCAAACTGTACATATACCCTCACACTCAATTTCATCAACATTGTACTTAACTGCTTCACAGCAGGACCCATTAGGGCATTCTCCATCCCTTGACCCTCCCTCATCAATTAACCCTTCATGGGTGGAGGGAGGAGGGAGAGGGGCAGTGACACAGTCAGCACCACCCATGAAGCAGCTTTGTCCACCCCCGCCATGACAAGATTACAAAAGGCACTAGTTAAAATTAAAACTTCAAGAAGGACAGGATATATCTGATTTAAGAATAGAAGCATACCCTGTTATTCAAGAGTTTGACTCTTCAGAAGTTAACACCTTATTGTAGGATTAAATCAATCATACTGAGCCTTAAGTATATTTCTTTAGAGTTCCTGCCCTTTACAGAAACTGAATATGGATCAAAACTAGTATTTTCACTTTTTGTTTGTTTATTTGCCCTGCCTTTCCTCCCCTCCCCTTTTGGCTCCATTTTTTTTTTGTACAGCAGGCCAAATATAGAAATGTGTTTAAAAGAATTGTATATCTTTTAACTTATATCAAATTACTTGCTATCTCAGGAAAGGTGAAATAAGGAAGAAAGGAAGAAAAATTTGGAACACACAGTCTTATAAAAATGAATGTTGAAAACTATCTTTGCATAAATTTGAAAAATAAAATACTATTGGTAAAAAAATAAATATCAAATTGCAAATCCTTCAAATCAAAAGAGAGATTAGTAAAATTAAATGAAAATCACTGATAATAAAGAAAACTAGGAATTGACTTTAATTAAAAATTGCAAGTGCAATAATAACTGTTTTTTTGATTAAAAAAGGAAGAAAACCTATTTTCTACTATCAAAAATGAAAAGGATGAATTCACCAAAAAAGAAGAAAAAAATAAAACAATTATTAGGAACTATTTTTCTAATTATATGTCAACAAATCTAACACTAGACATTTACAAAAATATAAAATTTTCAGATTAACATAAGAGGAAGTAAATTTTAAATAACCACGCCCCGGTAAAAAGAAACTGAATAGTCATCAGTGAATTGACTAAGAAAAAAGACCCAGGGCCAAAAGGGTTCAAAAGTAAAATCTGCCAAACATTTTTGTAAAGCTTTTTATTTTCAAAATATGTACATAGATAGTTTGCAACATTCATATTTGTAAAACCTTGTGTTCCAATTTTTTTCTTTCCTTCCTCCCTTCCCCCAACTCTTTCACCTAAATGACAATTAATCCAATTTGTTTAACATGTGAAGTTCTTCTATGCATCTTTCCACAATTATTATGCTATACAAGGAAAATAGGATCAAAAAGGAAAATATGTAATCAAACAACAAAAAAATGAAAATACTGTTGTGATCCAAATTCAGTCCCCACAGTCTTCTCTCTGGACACAGATGGCTCTTTCCATCACAAGAACACTGCAAGTGGCCTAAATCACCTCATTGTTGAAAACAGCTATGTCCATCAGAATTGATCAATGTATAATCTTGTTGTTGCTGTGTACAATGCTTTCTTGGTTCTTCTCACTTTACAGAGTGTTTTATACAACAATAATATTCTATAACATTCATATACCATAGCTTATTCAGCCATTCTCCATCTGATGGGCATCCATCCACTCAGCTTCCAGTTCCTTGCCACTTCAAAAAATTGACCAAATATTAGCACATAAAGATCTCAAAATTAAATGCAGCAAGGCAGAAATAGTAAATGCTTTCTTTTCAGATCATGATGCAATAAAAACTACATTAAACAAAAAGTTAGGGGTAAATAGACCAAAAAGTAATTGGAAACTAAATAATCTCATCTTAAAGAATGATTGGGTGAAACAGCAAATTATAGATACAATTAATAATTTCACTTAAGATAATGACAACGATGAGACATCATACCAAAATCTGTGGGATGCAACCAAAGCAGTAATAAGGGGAAATTTTATATCTTTAGAGGCTTACTTGAATAAAACAGAGAAAGAGAAAATCAATGAATTGGGCTTACAATTTAAAAAGCTAAAAAAAAAAAAAAGACCAAATTAAAAACCCCCAATCAAATACTAAACGTGAAATTCTAAAATTAAAAGGAGAAATCAATAATATTGAAAGTAATAAAAACTATTGAATTAATAATAAAACTAAGAGTTGGTTTTACGAAAAAAACAATAAAATAGATAAAACTTTGGTAAATCTGATTAGAAAAAGGAAAGAGGAAAATCAAATTGTTAGTCTTAAAAATGAAAAGGGAAAACTTTCCACTAATGAAGAGGAAATTAAAGCAATAATAATGAGTTACTTTACCCAACTTTATGCCAATAAATTTGATAACCTAAGTGAAATGGATGACTACCTCCAAAAATATAGCCTTCCAAGATTAACAGAGGAGGAAGTGAATTACTTAAATAGTCCCATTTCAGAAAAAATAAATAGAACAAGTTATTAATCAACTCCCTAAGAAAAATCCCCAGGACCAGATGGATTTACAAGTGAATTCTACCAAACATTTAAAGAACAATTAGCCCCAGTGCTATATAAACTATTCGAAAAAAATAGGGAATGAAGGAGTCCTACCAAATTCCTTTTATGATACAGATATGGTACTGATACCTAAATCAGGTAGGTTGAAAACAGAGAAAGAAAAATTATAGACCAATCTCCCTAATGAATATTGATGCTAAAATCTTAATAAGATATTAGCAAAAAGACTACAGAAAATCATCCCCAGGATAATACACCATGATCAAGTAGGATTTATACCAGGAATGCAGGGCTGATTCAATATTAGGAAAACTATTAGTATAATTGACCATATTAATAATCAAATTAAGAAAAACTAAATGATCATCTCAATAAATGCAGAAAAAGCATTTGATAAAATCCAACATCCATTCCTATTAAAAACACTTGAGAGTATAGGAATAAATGGCATTTTTCTTAAAATAATCAGTAGTATCTATTTAAAACTATCAGTAAGTATCATATGTATTGGGGATAAACTGGAAACATTCTCAGTAAGATCAGGAGTGAAACAAGGTTGCCCCCAGTCACCATTACTATTCAATATTGTATTAGATATGCTAGCTGTGGCAATAAGAGTTGAGAAAGAGATTATATGAGAGTAGGTAATGAGGAAACCAAATTATCACACTTTGCTGATGATATGATGGATACTTAGAGAACCCCAGAGATTCTACTAAAAAACTATTAGAAATAATCCACACCTTTAGCAAAGTTACAGAATATAAAATAAACATGCATAAATCATCAGCATTTTTTATATATCACTAACAAAATCCAACAGTTAGAGTTACAAAGCGAGATTCCATTTAAAGTAACTACTGATAGTATAAAATATTTAGGAATTTATCTGCCAAGGGAAAATCAGAAACTATATGAACAAAACTACAAAACTCTTTCCACATAAATAAAGTCAGATCTAACCAAGTGGAAAAATATTAAATGCTGTTGGATAGTGCGAGCACATATAATAAAGATGAAAATACTACCTAAACCAATTTATTTATTTAGCACTTTACCAGTCAGACTCCCCAAAAACTATTTTAATGACCTAGAAAAAATAACAACAAAGTTCATATGGAAAAATAAAAGGTCAAGACTTTCAAGGGAATTAATGAAAAAAAAAATCAAATGAAGATGGCCTAGCTGTACCAGATCTACAATTATATTATACAGCAGCAGTTACCAAAACCATTTGGTATTGGCTAAGAAACAGACTAGTTGATCAGTGGAATAGGTTAGCTTCAAAGGACAAAACAGTCAATAACTTTAATAATCTAGTTTTTGACAAACCCAAAGACCCCAGCTCTGGGGATAAGAACTCACTGTTTGACAAAAATTGCTGGGAAAATAGGAAATTAGTATGACAGAAACTAGGCATTGATCCACACTTAACACCGTACACCAAGATAACATCAAAATGGGTTCATGACCTAGGCATAAAGAATGATATTATAAATAAATTTGAAGAACATAGCATAGTTTACCTTTCAGAACTGTGGAAAAGGAAGGAATTTATGACCAAAGAAGAACTAGAGATCATTATTGATCACAAAATAGAAAACTGTTATTGTATGAAACTGAAAAGTTTTTGTACAAACAAAACTAATGCAGACGATTAGTAGGGAAGCAATAAACTGGGAAAACATTTTTATAGTCAAAGGTTCTGATAAAGGCCTCATTTCCAAAATATATAGAGAATTGACTCTAATTTATAAGAAATCAAGCCATTCTCTAATTGATAAATGGTCAAAGGATATGAACAGACAATTCTCAGAGAAAGAAATTGAAACTATTTCTAGCCATATGAAAAGATGCTCCAAGTCATTATTAATCAGAGAAATGCAAATTAAGACAATTCTGAGATACACACCTGTCAGATTGGCTAGAATGACAGGGAAAGATAATACAGAATATTGGAGGGGATGTGGGAAAACTGGGACACTGATACATTGTTGGTGGAATTGTGAATACATCCAGCCATTCTGGAAAGCAATTTGGAACTATGCTAAAAAAGTTATCAACCTGTGCATACCCTTTGATCCAGCAGTGTGACTACTGGGCTTATATCCCAAAGAGATCATAAGGAAGGGAAAGGAACCTGTAAGAATGTTTGTGGCAGCCCTCTTTGTAGTGGCCAGAAATTGGAAACTGAGTGGATGCCCATCAATTGGAGAATGGCTGAATAAATTGTGATATATGAATATTATGGAATATTATTTTTCTGTAAGAAATGACCAACAGGATGATTTCAGAAAGGCCTGGGAAGACGTACATGAACTGATGCTGACTGAAATGAGCAGGACCAGGAGATCATTATATACTTCAATAACAATACTATATGATGATCAATTCTGATGGCTATGGCCCTCTTCAACAATGAGATGAACCAAATCAGTTCCAATAGAACAGTAATGAACTGAACCAGCTACACCCAGCAAAAGAACTCTGGGAGATGACTATGAACCACTACATAGAATTCCTAATCCCTCTATTTTTGTCCATCTGCACTTTTGGTTTCTTTCACAGGCTAATTGTACACTATTTCAAAGTCTGATTCTTTTTGTACAGCAAAATAACTGTTTGGACATGTATACATATATTGTATTTAACTTATACTTCAACATATTTAACATTTATTGGTCAACCTGCTATCTGGGGGAAGGGGTGGGGAGAAGGAGGAGAAAAGTTGGAACAAAAAATAGTTGGAACAAAAGTTGAAAAATTTCCCATGCATATATCTTGTAAATAAAAAGCTATAATAATAATAAAAAAGAAAAGAATGGTTCAGATAACCCCCCAAAAATTTAAATATAATATTAGCAAGGAGAATGCAGCAATATATTAAAAAGGTCATACACTATGACCAGGAAGGAATAAAAATGTGGGATTATTCCAATATTATCATTCTTATTAGCACAACTGACAACATAAAAATAATAAAAATCATATTATTATCTCAATAAATACAAAAATAATTAACAAAATACAACACTAATTCCTTTTAAGAACATTTGACAAAATAGTCACAAATGGAGTTTACTTTAAAATGATAAGTAGTATCTAACACATCAGCAACTATTTTATACTGAAAACTGGTACACTTATAAGTTTTATACCAGAAAATAGTATTTTATAAGTCAGTTTGTTAAAAGTAAAGTTTAGATGAAAAACCTACAATAGTTCTTGTTATGTTGCAAACCAATTTTTAGAGGTAAAAACTATGACAACAACAAAACCTTTCTTTTCAATTGAATTTCAGCATATTATTATCCCCTAGTTTATTATCCAGTAAAAATGGAATGGTTAAAATATTCTCATTTTATCAGTGCAATGTTAAGTTTGAGTCGCAAAGGTATTGTCATCATGATTTTAGTAACTTAGTGGTCATTAGATGTTATCAAGAATATCAAACAATTATCAGAAGGTCATAGAGAATTGGAATATCTTTGTTTAGCAACACTCTCTGTCGTCATTTGTAAAATATTTCTTAGATCATTGTCTTACTTTACCAAGATGACCTCTGGGAATATGTGTTATAGAATAATTTTGTTTTAGTTGAGCTGTTAAATAAATTGCATATGCAAGCATTAAGACTGGATTCTAAGAACCATGCATACAATTAAGTTGCTTCATTTAGACATGGTACCATAGCTAGAATATTTTTTCATTTTTAGCAATATATTAGAGCAGAAATTGAATTTTATGTATTCTAATTGCTTTAGCAGATACTATGTACATATTATATAAATTACTATGTCATACTTTACTACATGATTACGTCAGTTTTCAATGGCTGTTTTTTAGAATTCAAGACCATTGTTTCTCTCTTTGTCTTATGGATTTCCTGAATGTTATTAGACTGTGGTAATGTAAGGCATTAGGGAAAAAAACAGCCATGCTAACTTCTAATCCTGTTGTTTCATAAATCGCATAAAACTGGTGACATAATATCAGTGAATATTCCCGTTATCATTCTTGTCTTGTTATAAATTAACATAGGTTACAGAAATGATGCTTTATTTAAAATGGCAACTTTTTTAAAGAATGTTTTTTTCCCTAATTTAATAAGAGGAACACATTTTACTTTCAAGCCAACAAAATGGCATTGGCCAAGATTGAAGGAGAATAAGGCTTTCAGTATTCCTTTGGCAATAAATGGAAACTATTTACCAAAGTTTAAGAACCATAGAATGTAGAGCTAGAGGGGACATTAACAGGCATCTAGTACAATTCATGCCAGAAAGAACTCCCCACTTTAACATAGTCTATAAGTATTCTTCCTTTTATTGAAGGTTTCTGCTGAGCTTATCCTCTCCCAAGGTAGTCCATTTTACTTTAATTATCAGGAATTTCTTTCAAACAAGCTTAAATTTGCCTTTTTGCAATTTATATCTAATAACCCAACTTCTCACCTCAGGAGCATTATACACTATTGATTTCTTTGATTTCTCTTATCTCCATATATCTTTCTGTCTTTGTGTGTGTGTCTCTGTATCTGTCTCTGTCTGCCTCTCTCTCTCTCTCTCTGTCTCTCTCTCTCTCTCTCTCTCTCTCTCTCTCTCTCTCTCTCTCTCTCTCGCTCTCTCTCTCTCTCTCTCTCTCTCTCTCTCTCTCTCTCTCTTTCTCTCTCTCTCTCTCGCTCTCTCTCTCTCTCTTTCTCTCTCTCTCTCTCTCTTTCTCTCTCTCTCTCTCTCTCATACACACACACACACACACACACACACACACACACACACACACAATGTTTAGGTAAATGAATTGTCCTTTTAGGGATTCCACAAAACAATGAAACTAATATACTCTCTGCTCTTCTTGGGAGGAGATAAAGAGGACAGGAGGGAAAAAATGAAGAATATGACTTGGACCTTAGGAGGGGCCATCTGTGGATTATGGAAGCTCCACATATGAACTATGTAATCAGAAACAAAGCCAAAAATAATGTATTGAAAGTCTGCTATTATATAATCAAAAGAACACTTGACAGGGCCAAGAAAATAGAGTGTGATTCCCAACTTGGATGCTAGCCATTTGATTTTTGAACAGTCACTTAACTTTTCTGAAGAAAGTTACTTGCATTCCTTAAACATCAATATTAATAGATATCACTACTATGGAGAAGCAGCTTGACCCAGAGGATAGAAAACTGGCCTTAGATTCAGAAAGACCTGGATTCTACCTCTGACATATTCTGGCTTTACACATGGGTAAGTCCATTAACTTTTCAGTGATCTAGTAAACTTTCTAAGACCATAAATTACAAAATAGTTGTGGAGATTATCTGATAGAGAGAATTTCCACACAGTAATACTTTTGAAAATCTATTAAAGTGACTAGTCTTTAAGACAAATATAAGAAGAGCAACATTAAATGATTTTATTTCCATTAATAGAAATGCATATTAAGAACTCTAGCCAGTTTCCCCATGTGCCAAGTGTATTTCACATTATTGCAGATATTCTAAAATCTTTTACCATTAATAAACCTTTATCATATGTCCAGTTCAATAGAATTAAAACATTGTGAGGTTTGTTATATGCAGAGACTTCTTTCTTATTTATTTTGTGGTTTGATTTATCTAAATCTAAGAGTGCAAGGTTGAGATCTCCCACTATTATAGTTTTGCTGTCTATTTCTTCTTGCAGCTCTCTTAATTTCTCTTTTAAGAATTTAGATGCTGCACCACTTGGTGCATATATGTTTAATATTGATAATGCTTCATTATCTATGCTACCTTTTAGCAAGATATAAGTGACCTTCCTTATCTCTTTTAATTAGATCATTTTTTGTTTTTGCTTGATCTGAGATCAAGATGGCTACATCTGCTTTTTTGACTTCACCTGAAGCATAATAGATTCTGCTCCAACCTTTTACCTTTACTCTGCATGTATCTCCCTGCTTCAGGTGGGTGTTTCCTATAAACAACATATTGTATGATTCTGGCTTTTAATCCATTCTGCTAACTGCTTCCTCTTTATGGGGGAGTTTACCCCATTCACATTTATGGTTAAAATTACCAATTCTGTATTACTTGCCATCTTGTTAACCCCTGTTTATGTTTTTCTCCCTTCTTTCCCCCTTACTCCCCTTCCCAGTATTAAACTTGTGAGCACCACTTGCTTCTCACAGCGTTCCCTTTTTAGTATCTCCCCACCCCGCCTTAGAGTTCCTCTCCCTATCTTACTCCTTTCCCTCACAGTTTCCGTATTCCCTTCTGCTTAGCTTATTCCTTCCCTTTTCACTTTTCCCTTCTCACTTTTCAATGAGGTGGGAGAAGTTTCACTATAAATTGAATATGTCTACAATTTTTCTCTTAAAGCCAATTCTGATGGCAGTAAGATACCCACTACATTCATCCCCCTCCATTCTTTCTCTCAGATATAATAGGTTTCCTTTGCCTCTTCTGTGAGATGTAGTACCCCCACTTTACCCCTTTTCTGGTACAATGTCCTTTCCACCTCTAGTTTCTAGAACAAGGTATACATATATTCTTTATACATCTTTTCAGCAGAAATATTGTTCCCAATATTTCTTTTTACCTTTTTAGGTTTCTCTTGAGTTCTATATTTGTAGATCGAACTTTTTGTTAAGTTCTGGTTTTTTCATCAAAAATAGGTGAAATTCGCTTATTTTGTTGAATGACCATCTTCTTCCCTGGAAAAAGATGCTCATTTTGGCTGGGTAGGTTATTTTTGGTTGCATACCGAGTTCCTTAGCCTTTCGGAATATCATATTCCAGGCCCTTCGATCTTTTAATGTGGATGCTGCGAGATCTTGGGTAATCCTAATTGTGGCTCCTCTATATTTGAATTGGGTTTTTCTAGCCTCTTGGAATATTTTTTCCTTCATTTGAGGGTTCTGGCATTTGGCCATTATATTTCTTGGTGTTTTTATTTTAGGAGTAGGTGATCGATGAATCCTTTCAATGTCTATTTTACCCTCTGTTTCTATGACTTCTGGGCAGTTCTCTTTGATAATTTCCTGGAAAATAGTTTCCAGGCTCTTTTTTTCATCATATTTTTTTGGGAGTCCAATAATTCTCAGATTGTCTCTCCTAGACCTATTTTCCAGGTCTGTTGTTTTCCCAAGAAGGTATTTCACATTTTTCTCCATTATTCTTCTTGTTCTCTTCAAGTCATTCAATTCCATTTGTTCTATTCTGATTTTCAATGAAGTGTTTTCTTCACTCACTTTTTTTATATCTTTTTCTAATTGTCCAATTGTGTCGTTTTGTTCTATGGAATTTTTTTCCATTTCACCAATTTTATTTTTTAGAGAGCTATTTTCTGTTTCCAATTCACTAATCCTATTCTTTAAGGACTTGATTTCTTTATCCATTCTGTCTTTAAGTGAGTGGGATGATTTCTCCAGACTCTCTTGCCAAGCCTCCCTCTCCTTTTCCCATTTTTCTTCTAGCTTTCTTGTGAGAGCCTTTTTAATTTCTTCTATGAGATTCATCTGTGCTGAGAAACAGTTGATCTCCTCCTGTGGGGATTCACCTGGAGACAGTCTGTTTTTAGTCTCCTCAGGGTTTAGAGTCTGCTCTCTGTCTGTATAAAAGCTGTCAATCGTTAAAGTCCTTTTCATTTTTTTGCTCATTGTGTCAGAGAAGAAACTAGCAAAGAAAAAAAGAAAAAAAAAATCCCAAATGGAATCTGCTTTTTTGGGGGGGAGGAGCTGGGTGGTGTTACCGAGCTTCCTCTACAGACTGCAGGGGCAGCAGCGAGGCACTAGCAGGACTGTGCTGTGTC